>NW_028318547.1:2400000-2700000 GCF_062004578.1 Staurois parvus | reverse complement strand
AAAATGCAGCATTAACGGGATCAGACCCAATACCTGCCCGCACTTGCATTCAGCTCCCCCTAACATGCAGTGTCATTAGATTACTGGCATGATACATTGCACACAAGTGCATTGCGCATAGTGACCTATCACAATTTCAGAGGGTCTGAGATGACAGAGTAGTACAAAACACCTCCAAATGTCCCCTTTTCGGAAAATAAACACTCACACATGCCATGGGTGTGTGTGGAATTACACCCCAAAATGCATTCTGTTACTTCTACTGAGTATGGGGATACCACATGTGAGACTTTTTGGGAGCCTATTCGCATACAGGAGCCTGAAAATCAATGACCCCATTGAAAGCCTGAAGGTGCTCATTTGAATTCTTCACTACCTATCAGTTTCAGAGGCCCTGAAATGCCACGATAGCACAAACTCCCCTCAAATGACCCCTTTTAGGATGTAGACACCCCACTCCAAGGAATTTAATAAGAGGCATGGTGAGTATTTTGCAGATCTATTTTTTTTGTCACAAGGTTTTGAAAAAGAAAACAAAAGAAAAATATTTTAGTTTTCTTTCTTCCTTTTCCAAAAACTTGTGGCAACAAATGAGATCTGCAAAATACTCAAAATGTCTCTCAGCAAATACCTTGGTGTGTCTACTTTCCAAAAAGAGGTCATTTGGAGGTGATTTGTACTATCCTGGCATTTCAGGGACTCTGAAAATGTAATAAGCAGTCAGGCCAGGAAATGAGGATGTGGATTTTGGGTTCCTGTATGTGGTATCTCTATCCCCGGGAAAAGTACCAGAATGTATTTTGGGATGTAATTCCACATATACCCATGTCAAAAATAGTTTTTTTTTCTCATTTTCTGAAAACTTGTGCCAAATAGCTTGGGGTGTCTACTTTCTGAAAAGGGGTCATTTTGGGGGGGAAGGGGGGGTACATCACCCACTCTTCTAACCACTTGAAGAGCAAGCTTTGACACTATTCTAGTATTTTTTTGCTAGAAAATTACTTAAAACTCCCAAACATTTTCTATTTTTTAAAGCGGAGGCCATAGTGGATAAAATGGTGGGCTTTGCAATTTTTTTTTTATCTCAAACAGTAATGGCACAGCAGTTTTTTAAACTAGTTTTTTTTTTTTTTTAACCACTTGAGCACCTGAGGATTTACCCCCCTTAATGACCAGGCTTCTTTTTGCTACTCGGCCCTGCACTAATTCAACTGATAATTGCGCGGTCATGCAATGCTGCACCCAGACGAAATTTACGTCCTTTTTTTCACACAAATAGAGCTTTCGGTGTAATTTGATCACCTGTGCGCTTTTTATTTTTCACGCTATAAACAAAAAAAGGTCAAAAATTTTGAAGAAAAACAATATTTTTTACTTTCAGCTATAAAAAATATATAGTAAACTCAAAGTTGGTTATAAATTTAGGCCAAAATGTATTCTGCTCCATGTTTTTGGTAAAAAAAATTCCAATAAGTGTATATTGATTGCTTTGTGTGGAAGTTATAGCGTCTACAAACTATGGTATAAATACTGCAATTTACGCCATTTTTCTGCTATACAGCACTGCGCTAGTTTAACAGACAATTACGCGGTCATGCAATACAGTACATAAATGAAATTTACATCCTTTTTTTCCCCACAAATTTAGCTTTCTTTTGGTGGTATTTGATTGCCTGTGCGGTTTTTATTTTTTGCGCTATAAAAAAAAAAGGCTGACAATTTTGAGGAAAAAAAAACAATATTTTGGACTTTTTGCTATAAAACATGTCCAGTAAAAAAAAAATTGCAAAAATCAAATTTAGTCATAAATTTCTGCCAAAATGCATTCTGCGACATGTCTTTGCTAAAAAAAATCCCAATACGTGTAAATTAATTGGTTTACGTGAAAGTTATAGTGTTTACAAATGGCGGGAAAGATACTGGAATTTTTAATTTTTATTTATACTAATAATGGCGCCGATCAGCGACTTTTGGCGGCAATCAGCGACATATGGCGGCGACCAGCGACTTATGGCAGGACTGCGGCGGACATTTTGACACTGTGGGGGAACTGACTTGGGGTCACTGACATCCCCAGTGACACCAATACAGTGATCAGTGAAAAAACCCACTGAAACTGTACTAATGTCACTGGGGAGGAAGGGGTTAACATTTTTAGAATTTGCAGTGTAAGGGGAGTGTTTTACTAGGGGGTGGGGGTGTGTACTGGACGGGGAGAGCTGATCGAGGGAGAGAAACTCTGCAGCTTCTCACAAGCTGTCAGAGAACTGACACAGAACAGGGCTGTGTGTAAACAATGCAGCCCTGCTCTGTGTTAGCGATCACCGGCAATCGCGGGAAAACGGCTGGTAAAATCCGTCCGTGACCCGTCGGCTGACACCCACTGCTGACACCCACGGGACAGGTAGGTCGGGCGCGCGCCTCGTGCGCGCCCCCTACCTGTTTTGAAGGCAGCCGTTTTAAAACGTGCTTTTGCCTACGAGTGCCGCCCTGCCACCGTTTATATGCGGTGGCTGGGTGGCAAGTGGTTAAATACACTTTTTTACAAATTTTAATGCACAAGAACACAACTGTTTGGTTAAATGACGATGTTACCCGTGTGCATGCCTGTGTGCATGCCTGTGCAACAGCAATAAACTACGGACATTTTTTATTATCCATAGACGATGCTTTAAAAGCCTTTACAGGTTACTATTTTAGATTTACACAGGAGTTCTAGTGCTAGAATTACTGCTCTTGATATGACGGTTGCGATGATACCTCACATGCATGGTGCGGTCACTGTTTATAACCAAGAAAGGACCGGCACTTGCATTTGCCTTTGTGCATGAGCAAGGGACATTTTAAAACATTTTTAAATTTAATATTTATTTTATTTTTTTTACACTGTCCCTTTTTATTTATTTTTAAATAATTTTTATTGTTACCACAGGGAACATAAATATCCCCTGTGATAGCAATAAGCAGTAACAGGTACTCTTTTTAATGAGAAATCTGGGGTCTGGGGACCCAGATCTATCCTCTGCCCTTAACAGATTCTGAGCACACTAAGATCGGTATTATCAGATGCTTTGCCAATTTAAAAATGGCACCATTTACATCTGGCAAAACCAGAAGTGAAGCTGTGGGGGGGGGGGGGGGGGTCCCTTCCCGCTGCTTGGGGGGGGGGGGGTGTCCCTTCCCGCTGCTTGTAAAATAAATCCAGTGACCAACTAGCCGTAAGGATTGGTTTTACATGAAAGCTGACCGCTGGTTGAAAGAAATGATACCGGGATGATGTGGATGAAGTAATATTTGCCAGAAAAAGTTTGTGGTATACCCATCATTAGAATATACCACCCTGCATCCACACACTTCTAATGTTGAACATGCATGTAATGTTCTTTTTTTCAGTCAGCCCATGGGCTGAACAAAAAAAAAAGAAGCAAAACAAATTCCTCCATTCACATTAATCAATGTGGATGAAGAAATCTCTGCCAGAAAAAAAGGTGCAAAATATATATGCCGAAGCATAGAAACGATCCACCCCAGGCCCCCATACTTGGGCATATACATTCTTTTTTTTATTGCAGATTATAAATCTCCAGCAGTGCTGCACGCACTGATGTATGTTTTCTGAAAACACATCCTGCTGCTGTCAGAATAAACAGATCAGTGCTGTAGCTGAAAGGCGTTCCTGCAAAGCAAATAGTGACGGTTATCAATAAAACACAGTAACAATATAACATAAACTCAATAATACCTTTTTTACTGAAATCTGTGCCAAAAAAAAATAAAAACAGAGCGAAACAAAAAGTGTATGCCGAAGCATAGGAGCAATCCACCCACTGACCACCCCAGGACCCTCATGCTTAAGCATATACAGTATGTTCATTTTGTAGCAATACTACTGTAGGAGTCGCTGAGTTATTTTTGGGCTCCCTTTTGCTCTGGACCCCTCTCTGAAAGCCCAACCCCTGCTGACACCACACTACTCTTCTGACCAGAGTAAATTATCAACATAAAACAGACAAATTGGAGTGAACTGATATGATGTTTATATTAAACATGGATGTAAGCTCGGTCAAACAGCATAAAGTGGTATATGTGTATGTAATGGCAATTACCGCTCTTAGTAACTCTAAGCAAATAAAACAACACATACCGCAAAATCTCAATCAGTGTTGGCAGGCCTCTATTCAGAAGTTAACCCAAAACCTCAAACCTGAGATGCTTCTAGTCCCCAGTGAGCAAGGAAACTATTAAAGGTGGAACTAGCTTACTTTGGGCCCTCAGGATCTGATGGCAAGGTTTAATCTGAAATAGAAAGGAGCTCCTTTAATTAGGGTAATTGTCATGTTTCACATGACTGTCATATGCTTTTAAGTGTTCTTTGTATTTTGTCTCTGCTCCTCCCTTTCCTCTGGTTTAGTTCATGCTGTATAGATAGCGCACCCCTTTTCCCAGTAAGGCATTTCACCTTCAAGCCTCATGTCATGACCCAGATCACATTATGATCTTTTGACCTATCCGACATCTCATCATAACTGTAAGTTACAGAGATCACACTTTCAATGCTTAGATTGGAGAGACAGAACAGTCAAAAGATCAGTGAAATGTCTTCATAGGATCCTTGCTAGCTTTGGATACACAGTGAGATGTTATATGAACAGTGGATATAACAGCTACAGATAGTGTAGCCATCTCTACACAAGCCTGTACATGTCTGCAAGTACTGTATGTTCCCAAATCACTCCACATAAGTCCACCAACCGTCACAACAAACTCTACCTGCAGTCTTGCACCCAAAATCAGAAAACACAGACATGCCACAGTTTTCTAAATACATGCTCCACAGGAGCTTGTTAAGACAGACCTCACCAAGTTTGATGACAAGCCTGAAAATAACAGAGGCTGGAAATCCACTTTTAAGGCCACTATGTGTGACCTAGACATCAATGCCACAGAGGAATTAGATCTGCTCATCAGATGGCTAGGTCCCCAGTCCACTGAACGCATCAAGATGCTCAAAGCAGTTCATATTGACAACCCTGCTGCAGGCCTAAATGCTGTTTGGGGCAGACTTGAACATACCTCTGGCAGCCCAGAGGCCATTGAAGATGCTTTATTCAAAAGGTTGCAAAGCTTCCCAAGGATTTCTGCTAGCAATCTAAAGTTTCAAGAATTCAGTGATGTTCTGTTAGAGCGTCAACTTGCTAAGGCTGACATCAACCTACCTGGTCACCTTTCATGGCATCAAATCTATTGTTCCCAAGCTACCATATGGAATTCAAGAAAGATGGGCAGTGCTTGGATTAAAGTATAATGAAGAACATAGATTTGCCTTTCCTCCTTTTTCCTACTTCTGCGAGTTCATCAAAAGAATTGCAGACACTAAGAATGACCCAAGTTTCTCTTATGAGGATGGTAACCTTCTCAGTACACGCTCTCCAAGACCTACAAACACACGTATGTCACACAGAGATCATAGAGGTCCAGCGTTAGTGAAAAGGACTAATGTTCTACCTGCGCCTGCAACAGTTCTTGAAAAGACTGATCAAAACAAGAAAATTGAGGACCCAAATCCCCAATGTCCAATACATAACAAACCACACCCACTTAAGAAATGTATCAGCTTCAGAAAGAAAACCCTCCAAGAACGTAAGGAACTTCTGAAGAAATTTGGGGTTTGCTACAAATGCTGTGCCTCCACAGAACACTTTGCAAAGGATTGTAAAGCGATCATCAAATGTATAGAGTGTGACAGTAATGACCATGTGCAAGCTCTTCATCAATATTCACACAACTCTACTACGCTCACAATCTTCCTGAGGCAAAGCAAGGCGGGGAGTGCCCAGATCAAGCAGCACCTACCACCCCATTGTTCTCTACATGTACAGAGGTTTGTGGAGAAGGATTCTGCGACAAATCCTGTGCAAAGATATGCTTGGTACGTGTATACGCCTAAGGACAACCTGAAAAGGCCATAAGACTGTATACTATTCTGGATGATCAGAGTAACAGATCTCTTGCAAGAACTCTGTTTTTTGAACTGTTGAACTTAACTGGAGATGGTCTGCCTTATACTCTAAACACTTGTTCTGGCACTACAGACGTCTTCGGTAGGAGAGCCAGTGGTCTTGTAGTTACTCCTCTGAATGACAATGTGGAAATATCTTTGCCCACTATCACTGAGTGCAACCAGATTCCAGATACCAAAGAGGAGATCCCTACTCCTGAAGCAGCTTTTCACCATTCTCACTTAACGCACATAGCCAGCCGAATACCAGCCCTCAATGAAAGTGCCGATATCCTGCTGTTACTTGGTAGAGACATCCTAAGGGTGCACAAAGTTTGTCATCAAATCAATGGTCCACACAATGCACCATATGCTCAGCATCTGGATCTAGGATGGGTCATCATAGGCAATGTCTGCCTAGACAAGGACAGAAGGTCCTACTCAGTCTCTTCCTTTAAAACACGTCCTGTCAAATGGGCGAACAACTTGTTCTGCACAACGACCACATAAATATATTGTGAAAGAAAGACTGTTTGAAAATGTGCACAATGGCACATCATACAAGACAATAAGAAAACTCTTAATCTCTGGGATGACATCGGCAACACAGTGTTCGAGGTAAGCACTAAAGACAATGAGTTGGCAGCCACCATAGAAGACAAAGAATTCTTGAAAAACATGAGTAAAGAGTTCTACCAAAATGATTCCAACAGTTGGGTAGCACTTCTACCATTTCGTACCCCAAGAAAGAGACTACCAAATAACAGGGTACATGCAGAATCACGGTTTGTTTCTTTAAATCGCAGTTTGAACCAGAGGCCTGAGATGAAAAAGCACTTTGTGTACTTTTATGCAGAAGGTGTTTGAGAGAGATCATGCTGAGCCTGCACCTCCTCTTACAGAAGGAGAAGAATGTTGGTACCTACCATGCTAAACGCCATGATTCCTGTGCCTCCAACTGGTTTAGCTCTTTTGAGATGTGGAGAGAAAAGGAGCTCCTGTTACCTAAAAATAATCGGGCGACACTCTCAGGTTGCTGTTGGAATTCACATAGAGGTGGATCCAACCCCAGCCTCTGATTTTTATTTACAAGCAGACACATGCCCCCCACATGAATAAGGTCAATCCCCTCCCACAGAACAATGCATGGGGAATGCCTATACACAGGATGTACATTCCGATTGGATAGTAGCCTTTCCTCTTATCTATCACCGGTCCTCCCCCCATGAGCCCTCTGAGGTCAGCAGACTTCCTGTCCTAGCTCCTAGTGGTATGTAAATTCTCTGTACAAGCATCCCTTAGATCAAACAGTGTCTGTATCTGAATGGGCCTGATACGATCTTTATTAAAACACATCCATCCAGATACAGTTTCAGGTTGGTAATGGCTTGTAAGATATACTTGAGCCTATACGCGGAGTTTGCACTGCTTGGCGCCCATGTGGAGTCCATGTGGTACTATGCTGCTGATATGTTTATACAGGCCCGCGGTCTACCGCCGGCGGCATTCGCATCGAATGCCGTGGTGGTATACACACCGGTCTATAAGCGCAGATCTGCCATCTCATCCATTACCGAGCTGAGTACTGTAATACATACATTGTACATGCGCATGGCCCAACTGCAGCCTTCAGAGCTTTAATTAAGCCACACGAGAGACATATGAATAACACTAATATATAACACATTTAAAGTTCAACCAAAAATACAAAATTTCCATGACACTACTTACTGTACAATTAGCTTCCCTAGCTATCCACCAGGTACAGCCTGATACTATGGAAAAAACAGAGGTGAAGGAGCGCAACTTGATGCTATTAGTTGTAGTTTAGATAGAAAAGATTTTGATAGTGTGGAGCTGCTAGCAAAAAAGGTATACCTTGGCACCTCAGTAATAAATAAAGTCTAAGAAATGCAGTGCTAAAATTGAAATAGTAGTAAATGACCATAAAATACAGAAAAATGTTCATATAAACTGTTCATTCATATTATGAATATATAAAATGTCCTGAAGACGAGAAATACTCCAATATAATCGAGGTTAAAGTGATGTGATATACTCTTGGCTGCTCCGTGAGGTAGTAGTACAATAATGCACTTACCAGAAGTACATACAAACTAAGCGTTGTATATAAATAATCCGTGAAGACATCAGGGTCTGGTCACCGGGATGGCATCATCTAGGGCTGCAGCAGACTCCCAGGGATGGTGTCACTCACACTTGGGGGTCATCACAGGCTCACCAAAGGGTCCAACGCCATCCAGACTCCTGGTACCTCTCCACCTTAGTTGGCTCAAAATATAACGAGCCCGGGAGGCAAAATGGTGCTAATAGTGTGATATTGTTTATTTAAAGATCCAAAGTATTGCAAGTAAATCTGTAGGACACTCACATGTGATACAGCAAAACAGAGCTCTCAAGAATAACCTTTTAAAGAGTTAACATCCGGAAGGAAAACAGCGTCAAATGAGGGGATTCCCCTGACATGTTTCGTGCGAACTGCACGTTATCAAAGGGGTGAATCCTCTCAATAAGACGCCACTTAAATGTACACAGTCACGCATGCGCACTAGCCGCCACGCGCTGCTCAATGCGACCGTGCATGCGCGAATGACGTCACACGCTACGATCGTATTAGAGCCAGTGCGCACCTCAGAGGCACACTATTGGCTCTTCCTCAACAATCCACCCACAACCGCTGATGACCACGCGTGCGCGAATGACGTCACACGCCGCGGCCATCTTGGAGGTGGCGTGCATTGTGAAGCGCATTTGATGGTCGCTTCCACACCACGGACTTGTCTCCTCCCACAGCTCCCTCCTGTATACAGGTAGTCAGTACCTCAAAGGGGCAAGGCATGGTGGCAGAACTGCAGTGTGGACAGCCAAACACCAAATTCCCTACAAAATACTTATAAGTTTATCATGGGAACATACAACCCGGAGGGCATAGACCAGGAGGCCATACAGATAACCGGGTGCATGTCCCCAGATTAGGACAGACAGACTCCATTTTGTTGAGGCCGTCTGTCAAAAATTCACAGTGTTAATACTTTATACATATATATATAACAATGTTTGCCATTCATGTGAGTATATCCCCATCATAAGAAATATAATAAACATAAATAAATAAATATAGATAAAATTCAACCTCTCAAAATACAATAATGTTAATTGCAATGAAACAGTTAAAATTACTAGACTTCGTAATCACATAAAGCTGTATGTAGATAGTGCTTCCTTTTAACAGAGTATAAAACAGCTTATAGGTGATACCATTATATGTTATAAAGAACCCTAGGGTAATCGTTTAAAACCATAGGAATAATCCTAATCTTAATTAAAACCAATCCATATGGATTAAAAACAAAACACGTTTAAAATCAACTGTTATCTATGAAGTAGTTGATGTCCAGATCCACATTCAGGCCATAAGGGGCTAGGGACTTCATATCCACTATCCATTTCGTTTCAAGTTGTGATATGGCTCTCCTTTTGTGTCCCCCTCTCCAATGCGGTGTAATGGAATCAATGGCCATACATTTCAGTAGTGTGGGGTCTCTGTCATGGTGGTCCCTAAAATGCTTAGACAGTGAATGGTACTTAAAACCTTTTTTAATGTTATTAAAATGCTCTCTTAGGCGGTCTCTCAGACGTCTAGTGGTCCTCCCAATATACTGGAGCCCGCAAGAACATTCCAAGAGATACACTACATGTGTACTTTCACATGTGATCAGCGGTCTTATGGAATAGCCTGTCCCCGTCACATTGGATTTAAATTCCTTAATTCTTTTCTTGTGTATCCCATTATACCGACAGGCTATGCACTTATTGCATGGGTAAAACCCTGCTAAACCAAAAGCAGAGGACATGTTCTTAGGTGGGTCTATAACATTAGGCGCCACTGTAAGCCGTAATGGTGTAGATTTTCTAAAAGTAATCTCAGGGAATGCCGGAATCACTTCTCCCAAAATTGGGTCATTTTTCAAGATGGCCCAATTCTTTCTGATCACTTTTGCTATATCCCTATACTGTACGGAGAAATCAGTGATAAAGGGACAACATTTTCCCGGTCTCACCTTCTTAGACGATGTCAAGAGATCTGCCCTATCCAGACGACCTACCTCATTAATGGCCTGATTCAGAGTTATAGTGTCATACCCTTTTTCCTCAAATCTGTATTTTAGTATATTGGCCTGGTCTAGATAGTCTGATAAGTTTGTGCAGTTTCTCCTTATCCTCAGGAACTGTCCCTTTGGGATATTCCCCAACCATGTTGGGTGGTGGCAGCTGTCTACTGGGATAAAGGCATTCCTGTCAGTTTTTAAAAAAAATGTTTTAGTACTAATATTATTCCCATTATTGATTAAAACCAAATCTAAAAAGTTAATTTCTTTAAGATCATAATCAAAAGATAGCTTAATATTTAAATTATTATCATTAAGAGTAATACATTTTTTTTTTAAAGAGAACTCATCTCCCTGCCATAAAAGGAAAATGTCATCTATATAACGTCTATAGAAGATAAGGGAGGGCCAATCACGGGCATATATCAGGTCTTCCTCCCACCTGGCCATAAACAAATTGGCCAGGCTGGGGGCAAACGTAGTCCCCATTGCGACGCCGGTGACCTGTCGATAAAAGAAATGGTCAAACCAAAAATAATTTTGGTGAATGGCGAAAGACAGTAAGTTGGAAATTAATTATTTTTGTTGCGTAGGAATATCCTCCATTGTACCAAAGTAAAACTGGACAGCCTCCATTCCATCACTATGCTTGATATTGCTATATAAAGCTGACATGTCAGCTGTGACAAGATAGGTATTCTCATTTACTCCAAGATTATTCAGATCAGTCAATATTTGCTTGGTATCTTTTAGGTATGCGGGTGTAGTTTTAACTATGGGCTGTAAAAACCCATCTATATATTCACCAATACGTGAATTAAGTGACCCGATACCACTTACAATTGGTCTCCCCGGGGGACAAACGGGGTCCTTGTGAATCTTTGGAAGGCAATATAGTACTGGGAGTCTGGGTGCAACTGGGCATAAGTATGCCTGCTCCTTTTTATTAATAACCCCTTTATTAAATCCCTGTTTTATAATTTTCTTAAGTTCCTTCTTATAATTAGGCAATGGGTTATTGCGGAGGGGTTGGTATGTTTCTCTGTCATCTAGCAGTTTAAATACTTGAGTCATATAGTCCTCTTTATCCATGATGACCACTCCGCTCCCTTTATAGGCCGGTCTTATAACCAAATCCTTATTATTCAAGAGTGACTTAATACTGGTCTCTACTTTTTGTTGATGGTGTATATTTCTTACTTTCATCTTATCCAAATCCCTTAGTACCATACTTTTAAAGGTGTTGATATGCGAATGTGCAGGTGGGTTGAAAAGGGATGCATTCTTTAAGTTCGAGTATTTAATCTCATCTCGTGTGCTATTAATAACCTCCTTTTCAGGTGGGGTTGTTAAAAAATACCTCTTTAATGACAACCTACGAGTAAACTTGTGTACATCGATATATGTGCTGAACTTATTACGTTTTTTCTTGGGAGCAAATTTTAGTCCCTTGTTCAATAGTTCTAATTCGTCATCCCCAAGGACTCTTTTACTTAAATTAAAGATACCACTATTTGTTACATTTTTCTTTTTTTGTGATCTGTTAGTTCTTTTTCCTCCTCGCTTTCCTCTGCGTGTGTGTTTCTCTTTCGTGTCGGACCCCCCCCCTAAAAAATGGTGCTGATTACCTTGGGGGGCGGGAGAAGCCATCATTGTGCTAGGGTGAAAACCAGGGGCATGGGGTCTATGGTTATTCCCTACTTGGTTTGATGGGCGGTGCGGGTTCCAATTACCTTGGTTGTTCGGTTTATTGTTGGAAGGGCGATTATTATAAAACTGAGGGCCACCATAACCTCTACGGTCCGGAGATCCCCAATTTGGTTGATCATAGCCATACTCAGGATAATAATTGCCATAATCATTCCTCTGATGATCCCTCCATGAGACCCTCCTCTGCCTCATCTGTCTTTCTCCAGGATTATTGTAACTATAGTCAGGATAGTAGGGCCTATTCGAATAATGGTCCAAGGGATGGGCTCTATAATCCCTGTTACCAATATCGTCATCATCATATTCACAAAGACCCTCGAATCTGTTATACGTGGCAACATTAAAATTATTCTTGGGTTGTTTATGTTTGGGTTTGGTTGACTTTGATCTCGAGGGTTGAGACCCTGTAGAGTTAGGGTTTTTTTTGGGGGTATGCGTAAGTTTATCGCCAGTCACTTTGTTACCGGCGATCCCCTCCATAGATACATACTGGAGGTCAGTATGAGTTTTATTTGTCTCATCATCATTTTGCCATCTGAATACCAAATTATTCTTATAATCTATGGTATCCCTATTAAACTTTTTCTTTTTCTTATATTTTTGTTCTTTTTCAGTCTTCATTAGAAGATTTTTCAGTCTGACTCGATCTTATAGTCATCTTTATCCATGAATGGTAATAGCTTTTCCCGTGTTTTATTTATCTCCTTGTCTAAATAACTCAATTTTTTCTTTTTCCGTAGTAATAGGAATTTGAGCAGATCCAGACCCATATTATTGAAAAATGTAAACCATTCTGTTTCGCTATTGACATCCCCATTCGCAGGAGGGATATCCCACCTAAGGGATCTTGGTACTAGTCCCTCCTTGATGTATTTTTCCAGGAGGGTAATGTCCCATATTGTCCTTACTTCTGAGGTGGCATGATTAGTCAAATGAACAAAGATACCATGGAGATCAGTGTCCACAGAATCTTGAACAAAGACATCATCAGTAATAATCGATCTTTTAGATCTCATCTCGAATATAACCATGTTAAATGGAGATTAGTGCTGCTCAGTTCTGAAAATAAAGGTATAAACGTATGGAAAAAACAGAGGTGAACGAGCGCAACTTGATGCTATTAGTTGTAGTTTAGATAGAAAAGATTTTGATAGTGTGGAGCTGCTAGCAAAAAAGGTATACCTTGGCACCTCAGTAATAAATAAAGTCTAAGAAATGCAGCGCTAAAATTGAAATAGTAGTAAATGACCATAAAATACAGAAAAAATGTTCATATAAACTGTTCATTCATATTATGAATATATAAAATGTCCTGAAGACGAGAAATACTCCAATATAATCGAGGTTAAAGTGATGTGATATACTCTTGGCTGCTCCGTGAGGTAGTAGTACAATAATGCACTTACCAGAAGTACATACAAACTAAGCGTTGTATATAAATAATCCATGAAGACATCAGGGTCTGGTCACCGGGATGGCGTCATCTAGGGCTGCAGCAGACTCCCAGGGATGGTGTCACTCACACTTGGGGGTCATCACAGGCTCACCAAAGGGTCCAACGCCGTCCAGACTCCTGGTACCTCTCCACCTTAGTTAAGCCACACGAGAGACATATGAATAACACTAATATATGACACATTTAAAGTTCAACCAAAAATTTCCATGACACTACTTACTGTACAATTAGCTTCCCTAGCTATCCACCAGGTACAGCCTGATACTATACCTAGTCCCTCTTAGTTGGAGGCTTAGCCACGCAGGCTTTTGTCTCACTGCACACAGATAATATGTTGCTCCCCAGTCTGTTCAGGCAGAGATCTGGTTCCAGGGTGGAGCAACTCCCTAAGCAGCTTGGGAAGTTTTATCAAGGCCTTAATGAGCCCACTACCTTCAGCTGGGCTCATTACCTCAGTGCTGATGGGCTCAGCACTTCCCCCTAGTGGAACAAATCCCCATAGAGTCTAAACCTTGGACAAATGTATTGTCCATCCAGGACGCAACCAGGTGATTTCACCTGCCTACTGTCACATACAGCCAGGCAGGCATGAACCCGGGATAAAGCATCCACATTACCTATCTGAACTCTAGGGCGATGCTTTACCATGAAGGTAAATTCTTATAGGGCCAGAAACCACCTATTTACCCTTCTATTGGTCTCTTTATTTTGAGCCATCCACTTTAAGGGAGCGTGATCCATGACCAGGTCAAAATGTCTGCCTAGAAGATAGTATCGAAGGGAATCTGGGGCCCACTTCACCGTTAAACACTCCTTCTCAATCGTGGCGTAATTTTCCTCGTGAGATTTTAGCTTTCTGCTGAGGTAGATTACCAAGTGCTCCTCCCCCTTCCAAACCTGGGACAGCACTGCTCCTAAGCAAACATTGGATGCATCCGTCTGGACCACAAAGTCTTTTGAGAAGTCTGGTGAGTATAGCATTGGCTGGCTACATAAAGCCCTTTTTAAAGAGTGGAAGGCTGCTTCAGCCTCTGGGGACCACTTAACCATGACCGACTCCTTCCCTTTTGTCAGGTTGGTTAGGGGCACTGCCAGAGAAGCAAAATGGGGGATAAATCGCCGATAGTAGCTGTAGCAAAAGCGCGCATCAGAGATGGACGCGGTTCAACCATTTTGGTTTCAACCTCCATCTTGGCGAAGGGAATAACCATCTTGAAATATATTTTCCTGCATCCTCCCCCCTTTCCTCTCTGTTCAGACACAGCGACATCTGGTTGTGGGTCACTGTCAGGCTAGAGCAGCAGGGGGCCCAGAGCTACAAAGCCCCCCAAGAGAGACAGAGCTTCTCTGCCCAAGAACCTGTGTAATTTCTCACCTCGTAACAGATATAAGGCAGCTTTTCCAGGAATTGAAAGAGATTGTAACCTCATAAAACCTAGCAGCGTAGGTGACAGAATTAAATGAACACTCCTCAAATCAATTTTTATCCTATGTCTCATATCTTGGAATATGAGAGACATACATAAAAGCCGGACATATCATCGGATGAACGATGAGCAGGCAAATCATTTAATAGGTAACTCAATTTGTCTTGCACTCTCAGGGAAGCAGAAACATAGATCTTGTGAACCGTGCAGCATATAATTTCATAATTCATATATAAATAATCCTCAGACTTGTCGGTGTAATAATATACTCGCGAGGGGACTATTGCTCGTGCAGCTGAGAAGCTATAGACCAGAATATGAATTATGAAAGATGGTTCTAATTTAGGGTTCCGCCCGACGATCCCTCCCTAAACAGAGTATTGGTCAGTTACTCAGAGCCACCCCACTGCTGGGACATTTTAAAAACAGGCTAGCAGGCCTCAGTAGTTAAGTTAAAGACATCTCCCATTTTAACATCAATACCACCTGGGGAGACCCTTTCGCTCTGCAACTTGGATCTGCTTACATACCAAGGCGTACTGGCAAGTAACTTAACCATTTAACTTTCTTCCTATTATCTCTTTGCTGTGCTACGGTTCTTTATATATATATATATATATATATATATATCTATCTTAGTTACATCTTCTTTGTAAATATTTTTTATTGCACCTGTTTGACCCTTTTAGTAATAAATCTTTCTTCTGAAAGTGTTGAACTGTTCCTATAGCTCTTAATCGCAATTCACGAATCCCTGCCTTTGAAGAGACGCTACTGCTTGTCTTAATCTCTGTATAACCGGCCTGTGGATCGTTTTATACAGACAATTATTTCAATCATTATAGTGTATTAACTGATAATGCGAGTTTCCTCTTTCTCTGTACAAAAAGTAGGTGGTGGCAGTGTGATAGGGTTAGTTGCGTAATTAACCTGACCCAGTAACAATCGCTCATGCTGACGGCGCAGCGATCTGTTGTCCATTAGCTGGAAAATCGTTGTGCAGGGTGTGGCATTGTTACGCACGTCACATCGCAGTTTTAGATCGGCCAGTCCTTCGGTCACGAGTTTGGTGAGAAGGTCTGGGGTCTGATGCCCCGATCGTGACATATTGGACATTGCGGTCATGCGATCGTCGCATGTTGAGGGTGGCGATCGTGCGATCCGTGACAGTAGCCAGCAATTCCTAGAAAAGCCCGTACCTGCTTATTGTTATTTGGGCGTGGCCAACTCTGTATCGCTTCAACTTTGTTGATCTGAGGTTTTATTACCCCTCTCCCAATAGTGTACCCCAGGTACCTGGCCTCTTCCTGTCCAATAGTACACTTGTTTGGGTTGGCCGTAAACCCAGCTTTCTGTATTGAGTCTAGTACAGCCTGAACTTTTGGTAAATGTGATGCCCAATCTGCGCTATGGACAATCACATTGTCCAGGTAAGCTGCAGCATACTTCTGATGAGGGCGAAGAATTTGATTCATTTTGCGCTGAAAGGTGGCCGGCGCATTCTGTAACCCGAGCGGCATTCTTCTATACTGGAATGACCTTTCTGGGGTTACAAATGCAGTCTTCTCCTTTGCTAACTTAGCTAAGGGAATCTGCCAATATCCTTTAGTCAAATCGAGCGTCGTCATGTACTGGGCTGCTCCCGGTCGGTTGATTAATTCATCTATCCTCGGCATGGGGTACGTGTCAAATTTTGTAACTTTATTTAACTGTCGGAAGTCGTTACAAAATCGCCAACTCCCATCCGGTTTGGGCACCAACACCATGGGGCTGAACCAGGCACTCTGGGACTCCTCTATCACCCCCAAATCCAGCATTCTCTGCACTTCCCCACGCATCGCCTTCCTCTGGGATTCTATAGGGTTTTAGTTTTACTCTTTCTAATAATGTCATGCTGATAATGTCATGCTCCACTCCAGAGGTTTGTCCCAGCAGCTCAGAAAAAACGTCTGTGTTGCGGAGCACAAACTTTAACTTCCTGTTGTTGAGTGGTAGATAGCGTGACTGCTATTCCAACCTCCGGAACCAAGCAGTCAGATGGCGCTGGTGACAAAGCCTCTGCAACTAAAGATTCCCTGTCGCTCCAGGCCTTCAACAGATTAACGTGGTAGATCTGTTCAGGTTTTCGCCTTCCTTGTTGTCTGACCCTGTAATTCACCTCGCTCACTCTCTTAATTACCTCATATGGGCCATGCCATTTGGCCAGGAATTTGCTTTCAACCATAGGGATTAGCACTAGCACTCTATTTACTTTGGCAAACGACCTGGTCTGGGCCCCCCTGATTTGTACACCCTCTGCTGCGCTAACTGCGCTTGGGCCAAATGTTCCTTTATGATCGGCATTACCTGGGCAATTCTAGCCTGCATTTGGGTGACGTGCTTAATCACACTCTGGTGTGGAGAACTCTCACATTCCCAAGTTTCTTTGGCAATATCTAACAGCCCTCTTGGGTGTCTCCCATAGAGAAACTCACAAGGTGAAAACCCTGTAGAGGACTGGGGTACCTCCCGGATGGCGAACATCAAATAGGGAAATAAATAATCCCAACCCTTTTCATCCTTATCTACCACCTTCCTTAACATGTGTTTCAGGGTTTTGTTGAACCTTTCAACCAACCCGTCTGTTTGGGGATGATACACAGAGGTGTGCAATTGCTTTATATTGAACGGTTTGCACAGTTCTTTCATCACCCGGGACATAAAGGGGGTTCCCTGATCAGTAAGCAGTTCCTTCTAAATACCCACTCGGGTGAAAACAAGAAATAGCTCCTTAGCTATCGTCTTGGCAGAGGTATTTTGGAGCGGAATCGCCTCTGGATAGCGGGTGGCATAGTCGAGTATGACCAACATGTACTGATGCCCCCTAGCGGACTTCACCAGCGGACCTACCAAATCCATTGCAATCCTTTCAAAAGGGACCTTAATGATGGGAAAAGGTACGAGTGGACTAAGGAAATGGGGCATAGGGGCTGACTTCTGACACACAGGGCAAGAACAGTAATTCTCTATCTCCTTTAATGACCCCAGGCCAATAGAACCGCTGCAATACTCTTTCCCGTGTTTTCTCTGCCCCCAAATAACCCCCCAAGGATGTGTCCATGAGCCAACTCCAACACTAACTTCCTGTAAGGTCTGGACACCACCAGTTGCTCAATGGTTTCTTCCGCCCCTTGAACGACTCGATAGAGTAGGTCCCTTTCCTCAAGGAAGTACGGATAAGCACAAGTTTTCTCTGGGCTCACTAGTTCGCCATCTAGTTTTACCACATTTTCCTGGGCTTTTATCAGTGTGGGTTCTTTCAACTGTTCGGTGGCAAAATTTTCCCTATGAACCTCTAAGTCCAAAAACTCAACAGCCGCAAGGTTCTCATCTGAAGAGTCAGGCTCCTCCCCAGTTCCTTCGGTCTCCCCAGCTAGTACCGACAAGGGGAACTTGGGAGAGTCCTCACCACACTCAGACGATTTCCGGGATTCACCTTCCTGGTCTGAAGGGGAGACAGTGGGGGTGCCAGGACAATCCCAGAGTTCCCAGAATTTTGGAAAATCCCTCCCCACAATGGCATCATGTGGTAAGTGAGGCACCAATCCTACCTGATGAGACAGGTTACCTTTGGGGGGTCTCAAAAACACGGTTGCCACTGGATACTCCCTGGTGTCCCCATGCAGACAAATAACAGCCACCTTTTTATACCCAGAGACCTCTGTAGTTACTATCTCCTCTCTTATCAAATTTACCAGGCTACCTGAATCCAGCAACACAACATTATTTCCATTAACAGTTATTTTACACAAATGTTTCTTGGTGCCCCGGCTGGCAGTGCATTCCACTGTAACAAACAGCGACTGATGTCTGTCCCTCAGAAAGTCACATTGCATAGGCTCATCCTCCACTGGGCAATTGGCTGCAATATGTCCCTCTTGCCGGCAGCGGTAACAAATAACCTTTTTCGCCGTCTCTTGCGGCCTTGACCTTCCTGGCCACTCTTGCCAGACATTGGGTAATACTCCCACCCTCTCACTCTCTCCACCCTCACCCCTTGGAATCATCTTACCCGCCGCTGGGGATGGTCTGGTCTTAGGGTGGAAAGTCCATGAGTCTTTGGAAGAGGAGGTCAGGTTCTCCGTAGCCAAGTATCTCTCCGCTAGATCCACAAGCTTGTGTGCTGTCTCTGGGTCTCCATGGCTGACCCACTTTTGAATGGCATTAGACAGAGACCTTAGGAACCGATCCATAACGACACATTCCACAATTTTTGGGGCGGTCAAAGTCTCTGGCTGCAGCCACTTCCTGCTCAGGTGAATGAGATCATACATCTGTGACCTGGGAGGTTTCCCAAGATGAAAAGTCCAATTATGCACACGCTGATCACAGACAGCGAGGGTAACACCCAATCGTGCCAAAATTTCTGCTTTCAGCACATCATAGTCTTTGGCTTGGTCCGGTTCCAGGTCATAATAAGCTTTTTGCGACTCCCCAGTTAATAGTGGGGCCATCAATCCAGCCCACTGTTCCTTAGGCCACTTTTCCCTTTCAGCGGTCCTTTCAAATGTGGTTAGAAACACCTCAGGATCATCATCTCCAGTCATTTTTGGCAATAAACGGACCACAAAAAATGATGGTGTTTTACCAGAATCATCAAAAGCCTCAGTCTGCTGCCTCTGCTGGAGCTGTTTCAAGACAGCCTCAATTTGTTGCTGGTGTCTCTGGTCCTGCTGCACCAGCAATTCCCTATGGTAGGCCTCTGCTTGTTCCAAGGCTTTCTGCTGGGCTGCAATGCTCTGCTGGAAACTTGTATTTGCCTGTTGTTGATTGGCGTTTGCCAGAGCCAACAGTCTTATTATCTCCTCCATGCTGGCCTTTAGTTACCACGAACTGCCCGTGGTCCTCCACCATATGTAATGGGGTTCGCTTGGCAGCGGGTGTGTGACCCCCTGGATGGGTGCACAACACAAAAACACAGGCACAGCACAACAACAGTGGAGGTGAAAAAACAAAAAGATGCAGTTTATTTACAATATTTACAGGAAAATGTCAAACCAAAAGGAAACATTAAATCAAACCCTGGCCAACTTGGCTACTTACTGTACAATTAGCTTCCCTAGCTATCCACCAGGTACAGCCTGATACTATACCTAGTCCCTCTTAGTTGGAGGCTTAGCCACGCAGGCTTTTGTCTCACTGCACACAGATAATATGTTGCTCCCCAGTCCGTTCAGGCACAGATCTGGTTCCAGGGTGCAGCAACTCCCTAAACAGCTTGGGAAGTTTTATCAAGGCCTTAATGAGCCCACTACCTTCAGCTGGGCTCATTACCTCAGTGCTGATGGGCTCAGCACTTCCCCCTAGTGGAACAAATCCCCATAGAGTCTAAACCTTGGACAAATGTATTGTCCATCCAGGATGCAACCAGGTGATTTCACCTGCCTACTGTCACAATATGTATATATGATTCTCTCCCCCTTTCTTTCTGTTCTCTCTCTCTTCATCCCCCCTCTCTTTTTCCTTTCTCTCTCTCTCTCCCCCCTCCCTCTCTCTCCCCCTTCCCCCCCTCTCTCTCCGTCTCCCCACTTCTCTCTTTCTCTCCCTCTCTCTTTCTTTCTCTCTTCCTCCTTTTTCTTTCTTTCTTTCTCTCTCTCTTCCTCCCCCCCCCCACTCTCTCTCTCTCTTCCCTCTTCTTCTTTCTCCCTCTTTTTCTTTCTCCCTCTCTTCACTCTCTCTTTATCCCCCTCTCTTACTTTCTTTCTCTCCCCTCTCTCTCTTTCTCTTCCCTCTCTCTTTCTCTCCCCTCTCTCTCTTTCTCTCCCTCCTCTCTCTCTTCCCTTTCTCCCCCCCCCTCCCTCAGATCGTATGGGACCACACACACACCCCTCCCCCCTCTCCAAGGGCTGCTGATCACCGTGCAGCAGGAAGGGGGAGGAGGTACGTGCAGTCCCATACGATCTGTCAGTGATCCATGTCAGTGTAAACTGCTGGATGGATGACAGGAGGGAGAGCCTACAGAAGACAACACAGCTCACCTCTTCCGGGCTCTTTCATTGCTTCTCTCCCTGCTCCAGGCATTCCCCTGGTCCTGGCTTGTCAGCTGCTGGAGGGAGAGGTGCACGATCGTCGCTCTGCAACTGCCCTCCCTCACATCGATCTTCCTACTGTCCGCCAGTGCTCAAAGGGTCCCTACTTCAGGGGGAGAGGGGGCGGTAAAAATTGCCGCCCTATGCAAATGCCTGCTTTGCCTCGTGATGGATACGCTCCTGATGTTAACTATATGCAATGTCCGCAAGTGTGTGCAGGAAAGTGACAGAATGGAAAGGAGTGTCAATGTTCACTTGTTTTTCTGGTGTACAGGACTCTCTCACCTGATCTATGGCTTCCAGCAGGTCCTGGCGGTCTCTCTTTGAGCGGATGAGGGCCCTCAGTGGTTCTCCGATCCCCTCTGCAGCGCTCGCTGCAGTCACAGCACTCTAAGTCGCTTGCCAACAGAATGTTTCTCTCTCTCTCTAGGCTGGCAATGCTGGTGGTCAGCAATCCCTCCTAGCTCCTCTTTCTCTCTGCGATCTGGTACTCTGGTGGCCCACACAGCTCTCTCTCTCCACTTCTGCTCTCCAGCTCTCTCCCCTATCTTTTCCTGTTCAATCTCTTGGGCTTCTGTATAGATCAGTCCCTGCCCCATGCCAGCTCCTCTGGGAAATGTAGTCCTCTGACACTCCCCTCTCTAACAAAGTCCTGCGATGCAGCATACAAAGTCCATGAGGCTTTTTCTCCTCCCAGAGTATGAGTGCCACTGAGCTTCAGAACACTGCCATCTTTTGTCTGTTTCAACATCCTGCAACTGACATTGCAGCAGGGTGTTAATTTTTTTTGACTGCAGATGAAAAATCTTCGGCAGTGCTGCAGTCACTGATGTATATATTCTGAGATCAACACCCTGTTGCTTTCAGAATAAACATAACAGTGCTGCAGCTGAACGATGTTCCTGCAAAGCAAACAACAATGGATAAGAATAAAACGCAGTAACAATATAACATCAACTCAATAAAGCAACAACTTTATTTTTTTTACTTTTTGTATTTTTTCCTTTTTTTGTAACTAAACTGTGACTGCATACTTTCCAGGCTGTGATTTTAGGGTCTCTCAAAATGCTATAGACAGTTTCCTGACTACCTAACATCTTTCGAAACGCTGTGTGACTGTGTACCCTAGACTATGCTGTCCTGTACCCTATACTAAAAAGAAGGAAAAAAAGAAAAAAAAAACAGTGGTACCCTTGCATAGTAGTTGTCCACGTACAAGTGGCACCACTTCCAGAACAAGGGTGACACCAAGTCCCATACTATCTTGCCACTGCTCCCCATGAGTCGTAAATCCAAAAATTACATGTATAGCTTGTTGCCTTTCTACAGAGCTTATATATTTTGATCCCAGATCTGGCACGCTTCCTGGGTAGATACTCTTTGAATGCAAGGTAGCCAGAAAAGTTAACAAGGGATTCATCTATGCAGATGTTTTGTTGTGGCGTATACACATCAGTAAATTTATGGTTAAGGTAATTTACGAGGGGCTGAATTTTGTTGAGCTGAACATATTTAGGGTCACCCTGAGGAGAATATAATGAATTGGGTCTGTGGACCAATTTGTCAAAAACTCTCTATTGTAATGCCCATGTTGAGGGTTATGACAAAAAAAATTTAAATGCAGAAACTGTGATATATTTCCATTGAAATGGTCTGGTCACCTACAAACAAGCAAGATTTCTGGCTCTCACAGACCTGTACCTTCTTCTTTAAGAGGCTCCTCTGTCCTGCACTCATTACCTGTATCAATGGCACCTGTTTGAACTTGTTTGATCAGTATAAAAGACACCTGTCCACAACCTCAAACAGTCACACTCCAAACTCCACTATAGTGAAGACCAAAGAGCTGTCGAAGGACACCAGAAACAAAATTGTAGACCTGCACCAGGCTGGGAAGACTGAATCTGCAATAGGCAAACAGCTTGGTGTGAACAAATCAACTGTGGGAGCAATAATTAGAAAATGGAAGACATACAAGACCACTGATAATCTCCCTCGATCTGGAGCTCCACGCAAGATCTCACCCCGTGGGGTCAAAATGATCACAAGAACGGTGAGCAAAAATCCCAGGACCACACGTGGGGACCTAGTGAATGACCTGCAGAAAGCTGGGACCAACGTAACAAAGGCTACCATTAGTAACACACTACGCGGCCAGGGACTCAGATCCTGCAGTGCCAGATGTGTCCCCCTGCTGAAGCCAGGACATATCCGGGCCCGTCTGAAGTTTTCTAGAGAGCATTTGGATGATCCAGAAGAGGATTGGGAGAATGTCATATGGTCAGATGAAACCAAAATAGAACTGTTTGGTAGAAACACAACTCGTCGTGTTTGGAGGAGAGAGAATGCTGAGTTGCATCCAAAGAACACCATACCTACTGTGAAGCATGGGGGTGGCAACATCATGCTTTTGGGCTGTTTCTCCGCAAAGGGACCAGGACGATTGATCCATGTACAGGACAGAATGAATGGGGCCATGTATCGTGAGATTTTGAGTGCAAACCTCCTTCCATCAGCAAGGGCATTGAAGATGAAACGTGGCTGGGTCTTCCAACATGACAATGATCCCAAACATACCGCCCGGGCAACAAAGGAGTGGCTTCGTAAGAAGCATTTCAAGGTCCTGGAGTGGCCTAGCCAGTCTCCAGATCTCAACCCCATAGAAAACCTTTGGAGGGAGTTGAAAGTCCGTGTTGCCCAGCGACAGCCCCAAAACATCACTGCTCTAGAGGAGATCTGTATGGAGGAATGGGCCAACATACCAGCAACAGTGTGTGCCAACCTTGTGAAGACTTACAGGAAATGTTTGACCTCTGTCATTGCCAACAAAGGATATATAACAAAGTATTGAGATGAACGTTTGATATTGACCAAATACTTATTTTCCACCATAATTTGCAAATACTTTCCAAATCAGCCAATGTGATTGTCTGGATTTTTTTTCTCATTTTGTCTCTCATAGCTGAGGTATACCTATGATGCCAATTACAGGCCTCTCTCATCTTTTTAAGTGGGAGAACTTGCACAATTGGTGGCTGACTAAATACTTTTTTGCCCCACTGTAGTCATTTTCCAAAAACCTGGGGCAAAAAATGAAATCTTCCATGGACTCAACAAGCATATCAGCAAATAGCTTGGCGTGTCCAATTTCTGAAAGGGGGTAATTTTTTTTTTGGGGGGGGGGTGGATTGTGCTATCCTAGCATTTCAGGACCTCTGAAACTGTGATAGGTGATCAGGAAGTGAAATGAGGAAATTATGCCCTGTGAAAGCCTGACGGTGGGCACTGGTGTTTGAGCTCCGTACGCAGCTAGGCTCCCAAAAAGTCTCACACATGTGGTATCCTCATACTCGGGAAAAGTAGCATAATGGCTTTTTTTGGCTGTAATTCCACGTGTGAGAAATATCTTATTAAAATTACAACTTTGTGTAAAAAAAAAAAAAAGTAAAACTTTTTTGTCATTTTTTAAAAACTTGGACATAAAATAAAATCTTCCATGGGCTCAACATGCCTCTCAGAAATTTTCTTGGGGTGTCTACTTTCCAAAAAGGGTTAATTTGGGGTTCTTTTGTACTTTCCTGGCATTTTAGCACCTCAAAAAATGTGATAGGCAGTCAGAAAGTAAACGCTGCATAAATTCCAGTATTCTGTATATTCTATAGTTTGTAGACGCTATAACTTTCACACAAATCAATCTATATACACTTATTGGGATTTTTTTTTAAACATGTAGCAGAATACTTTTTTATGATGAAATTTGAGTTAATTAGATATTTCATGTATAACAGAAAGTAGAAAAAATGTTTTTTTCAAATGTATTTATTTTTTAGTATATATTGCAAAAAATAAAAACCCAGTGGTGATCAAATACTACCAAAAGAAAGGTCTATTTATGTGAAAAAAAGGATATAATTTTCATTTGGTTACAATGTTGCATGACTACGCAATTACCAGTTGAAGTAGTACAGTGCCAAATAGCAAAAAATGCCCTCGTCAGGAAGGGGTTAAAACCTTCTGCAGGTCAAGTGATTAAGTTGCACTTCTCCAAGGGCTCCTTGCGTCAGTGTTTTGACTGCTCCTGCCTTGTACCGTTTGCCGTGTTGCTGTCAGATTCTCTTGTTTGCTCTTGCCCTGTATCCAGTACTCTGTTGCCTTGTCCCCCGTTCCCTCTTGTTCCTCTCTGTCTTGTTTTCCTCCTTCCCATCTGCTACTCCAGTTTTCCCCCTGCCTTGCATATTTCACTTGTATATATTTGTACATTTATTTAGTTGTGTTGGTTGCTGCATTTTGTTTTTCATTTCTGATTTTCATGCATTTCATATTTATTGCTTTGCGGGTGTGTGATCTTACATCCATTCTATATAAATCTCACTTATAGATATATACATATGGTCTGGTCTCAGTTTCTTTGTGTAGCTACATATATCTGGTCATCCCTGCTGCTGATTCCTAGCAGTGTCTAAGCACTAACCAGTATTCACCAGGAGCTCCTGATAGTGAAGATGGGTTTTGCTGCATGATTGTACCAGGTTACTGTCCTCAGGGTCAAACCACCAGGAGGTGAGCAAGTCAGGGTTAAGTAGCAGATATAGCAGGTAGAATCAAGCAGAAGCATTGTCAGTAAACAAGCGAAAAGTCCATGACAAGTGGTTGCAGGTTGGGATCAAGCAGAAGCATAGTAAAGGAACAAGCCAAAGATCAGTAATGAGCGGTAGTGAAGATAGGGATAGCTGCAGGTATGCAAAGGAGCAAAATATCAGCTGGAGAGAGCACAATAATCTGGCAAACAGGAACTGCAGAGACATGGCTTGAATCATGAAGTTAATAAGAGCAAAAATAGGTCAAGGTTCATGAAAAACAAAAGACACAGCAAGAATGTTCTAAGACATTACAGTGGGGATCGAAAGTTTGGGCACCCCAGCTAAAAATTTGTATTAATGTGCATAAAGAAGCCAAGGAAAGATGGAAAAATCTCCAAAAGGCATCAAATTACAGATTAGACATTCTTATAATATGTCAACAAAAGTTAGATTTATTTCCATCATTTACACTTTCAAAATAACAGAAAACAAAAAAATGTCGTCTGCAAAAGTTTGGGCACCCTGCAGAGTTAATATCTTGTACTGCCCCCTTTGGCAAGTATCACAGCTTGTAAACACTTTTTGTAGCCAGCCAAGAGTCTTTCAATTCTTGTTTGAGGTATCTTTGCCCATTCTTCCTTACAAAAGTCTTCCAGTTCTTTGAGATTTATGGGCTGTCTGTCACACACTGCTCTTTTAAGGTCTATCCATAGATTTTCACTTATGTTGAGGTCAGGAGATTGTGAAGGCCATGGCAAAACCTTCAGTTTACGCCTCTTGATGTAATCTCCCGTGGATTTCGAGGTGTGTTTAGGATTAGAGATGAGCGAATCGAACCAGGCGAAGTGGAATTCGTTTCGAATATCGGGAAAAATTTGATTCGCATCGAATCCGAATTTTAGCAAACTTCGGGTGCACGAATCGAATTTTTCCCGATCAGCCGGCAAAAGTGTCACTGCAGAGAGCTCCGCTATTTCTGACAGTTCTGACAGTTCATTTACAGCGGTTGAAACATTGTATCTATTTGTTTCCATTTAGGATACAGATGTTTTTATTCGGAAATAAATAGATACAATGTTTCAACCGCTGTAAATGTGAAGGAACTGTCAGAGAACTGTCAGAAATAGCGGAGCTCTCTGCAGATACACTTTTTGCTGTACTGGAATACTTCTTCTTTTCATTCTTCTTCTTCTTCTTCTTCTTTTCATTCTTCTTTTCATTCTTCTTCTTCTTCTTTTCATTCTTCTTCTTCTTCTTTTCATTCTTCTTTTCATTCTTCTTCTTCTTTTCATTCTTCTTCTTTTCATTCTTCTTTTCATTCTTCTTCTTCTTCTTTTCATTCTTCTTCTTCTTTTCATTCTTCTTCTTCTTCTTTTCATTCTTCTTCTTCTTTTCATTCTTCTTCTTCTTCTTTTCATTCTTCTTTTCATCCTTCTTCTTCTTTTCATTCTTCTTCTTCTTCTTTTCATTCTTCTTCTGTTTATTCTTCTTCTTCTTCTTCTTTTCATTCTTCTTCTTCTTCTTTTCATTCTTCTTTTCATTCTTCTTCTTCTTCTTTTCTTTCTTCTTCCTCTTCTTTTCATTCTTCTTCTTCTTCTTTTCATTCTTCTTCTTCTTCTTTTCATTCTTCTTCCTCTTCTTTTCATTCTTCTTCTTCTTCTTTTCATTCTTCTTCTTCTTCTTCTTCTTTTCATTCTTCTTCTTCTTCTTTTCATTCTTCTTCTTCTTTTCATTCTTCTTCTTCTTCTTTTCATTCTTCTTTTCATTCTTCTTCTTCTTCTTTTCATTCTTCTTCTTCTTTTCATTCTTCTTCTTTTCATTCTTCTTTTCATTCTTCTTCTTCTTCTTCTTTTCATTCTTCTTCTTCTTCTTTTCATTCTTCTTTTCATTCTTCTTCTTCTTCTTTTCATTCTTCTTCTTCTTCTTCTTTTCATTCTTCTTTTCATTCTACTTCTTCTTCTTTTCATTCTTCTTCTTCTTCTTTTCATTCTTCTTTTCATTCTTCTTCTTTTCATTCTTCTTCTTCTTCTTCTTTTCATTCTTCTTCTTCTTTTCATTCTTCTTCTTCTTCTTTTCATTCTTCTTCTTCTTCTTCTTTTCATTCTTCTTCTTCTTCTTTTCATTCTTCTTCTTCTTTTCATTCTTCTTCTTCTTCTTTTCATTCTTCTTCTTCTTTTCATTCTTCTTTTCATTCTTCTTCTTCTTCTTTTCATTCTTCTACTTCTTCTTTTCATTCTTCTTTTCATTCTTCTTCTTCTTCTTTTCATTCTTCTTCTTTTCATTCTTCTTTTCATTCTTCTCATTCTTCTTTTCATTCTTCTTCTTCTTCTTTTCATTCTTCTTTTCATTCTTCTCATTCTTCTTTTCATTCTTCTTTTCATTCTTCTTCTTCTTCTTTTCATTCTTCTTCTTCTTCTTTTCATTCTTCTTCTCATTCTTCTTCTTCTTCTTTTCATTCTTCTTCTTCTTCTTTTCATTCTTCTTTTCATTCTTCTTCTTCTTCTTTTCATTCTTCTTCTTCTTCTTTTCATTCTTCTTTTCATTCTTCTCATTCTTCTTTTCATTCTTCTTCTTCTTCTTCTTTTCATTCTTCTTTTCATTCTTCTCATTCTTCTTTTCATTCTTCTTTTCATTCTTCTTCTTCTTCTTTTCATTCTTCTTTTCATTCTTCTTCTTCTTTGTCGTGCCCCGTGACTGCCCAAATGAGTGAAGTGTGCGGTGATTCTAAGATCGACGGCACTCATCTGCATGTCATACTGACTGACAGTATTATTTCTCTTCCCCAGCAGACTCCAAGGGCATTTAAATTAAAGGTACAGTGTTCTGCACTAATATAAAGGCTCTCTGAAGCCTAGAAACCCTTTAAATAAGTTAAATTCGCGGCGAATAAATTCGCATCGAATCGAATTTCTCCCGCAAATTCGGCGAATCAGCCGAATCTAATTTTTGAAAAATTCGCTCATCTCTATTTAGGATCATTATCCATTTGTAGAAGCCATCCTCTCTTTAACTTCAGCTTTTTCACAGATGGCATCAAGTTACCATCCAAAATTTGCTGAAATTTTATTGAATCCATTTTTCCTTCTACTCGTGAGATGTTCCCTGTGCCACTGGCTGCAACACAAGCCCAAAGCATGATTGATCCAACCCCATGCTTAACAGTTGGACAGAGGTTCTTTTCATTAAATTCTGTGCCCCTTCTTCTCCAAACGTACCTTTGCTCATTCCGGCCAAAAAGTTCAATTTTAACCTCATCGGTCCACAGAACTTGTTTCCAAAATGCATCAGGCTTGTCTATATGTTCATGTGCAAAGTTCAAACGATGATTTTTGTGGTGAATACGTAGAAGAGGTTTTCTTCTGATGACTCTTCCATGAAGACCATATTTGTACAAGTATCTCTTTATAGTGGAATAGTGTACCACAACTCCAGTGTCTGCCAGATCTTTCTGGAGGGATCGTGCAGTCAAACATGGGTTTTGAATTGTTTTTCTGACAATCCTGCGAGCTGTTCTGTCTGATATTTTTCTTGGTTCCAGATCTTGCTTTAACTTCCACTGTTCCTGATGACTGCCATTTCTTAATTACATTCTGAACAGAGGATATTGACATCTGCAAATGCTTTGCTATCTTCTTATAGCCTTCTCCAGCTTTGTGAGCGTCAACTATTTTCAGTTTCAGTTTTCTAGACAACTGCTTAGAAGAACCCATGGTGCTGATTGTTGGGGCAAGGTCAGATGAGTCTGGGCATTTAAAACCTTTGAGATTGACATCACCTGGTCTTCCCAGACAATGATTGAGAACAATCCATGACACTGGCAGGTCTCAGCTTGGCAAAGGGGGCAGTGCATGCTATAAATTCTGCAGGGTGCCCAAACTTTTGCAGAAGCCATTTTTTTGTTTTCTGTTATTTTGAAAGTGTAAACGATGGAAATAAAATCTAACTTTTGTTGACATATTATAAGAATGTCCAATCTGTAATTTGAGGCCATTTGGAGATTTTTCCATCTTTCTTTGGCTTCTTTATGCACATTAATACAAATTTTTAGCTGGGGTGCCCAAATTTTCGATCCCCACTGTAGATAGGGAGCTGTTCAGCATCCCAGGTGGCACCCGAGAATAGCTACAGCCAGGTGCAACAAAGGTCGCAAGTTCAGATCTGGAACCTGACTCACTGGCTAGTGGAGCTAGGATAAGCATGACAGCCCTGGAGCCTATACCTTGAATGGTAACCGCAAGAGCAGAGAATTACCTAACTAAGCCAATCAAACCTATGTATGTA
Organism: Staurois parvus; assembly: GCF_062004578.1. Taxonomy (NCBI): domain Eukaryota; kingdom Metazoa; phylum Chordata; class Amphibia; order Anura; family Ranidae; genus Staurois; species Staurois parvus. The sequence goes on along the minus strand of NW_028318547.1, from coordinate 2,670,350 downwards.
AGTGGGTCTTCGGGTATGTGTATCAATTGTATCTTTACTTCTGTTTTCTTGGAGTTCACCGATTTGCCTGATTCAGATATTACATTTGTTGACTCCTTATAATTTTTTTGAAGGAAATAATATTTACATTGTGAATATGGGCATGGCACTGAATGTTAGAGTGATGTGGTTATTACTAAGGTGGACATTTATACAACCTATTTTGAGTTTCTAGAAAAAATAAAGCAAAAAAGAGACAGGGAAACGCACATGTTGAGCAGGTAAACCTTTAATAAATCAAAAAGTTTAAGTCAACAAAGAATGCACTCACATATTCCATCAATTAAATTGGTTCTTCACCCTAGAAGAAAAAATTAAAAGTCAGCAGTCAATTCTGTATTGTCATGATCAGAGGATAAGACCACCTGGGACTGTAAACTCAAGATCTAGCAGGCCAGTGGAAACAACTAAACAGCTGTACCTGGGTACCAGTCCTCACAGATGCAGGAGCAGTGTGACCGAACTCAAAAGGAGGTGTGTCGTCGCAAGATCTAAAGAGCCGCCCATCATCACTAGAACCACTGGAGGTGTGGAGGTTGTGCTGCGGGGCAGCTCCAGGTTACGGCTCTCTAACACACCCATACGGACGCAGTGCAACCAAATAGCACATTGCAAGGACACGGGATAAGCACATAATACCAGGAACCAAGGAAATCTACTGCAGCAAGCTAGGAAGGGACACCAGGGGAGAGGCCACATTGAACAAGTGTTAAGGACAGGTGGGGGATGCAGAGCAATGGTGCAGTGAGAAATAGACTCAGCAAGCTGGTAAGGGCAGCAGGGAAATCAACAAGAAACAGTGTGGAGAAGGACACACACAGCAACAGGAAATGAAGGGATCCATGCACAGAAACCAAAGGAAATATAACTGCACAGCCAAAGGGAAAACACTGAGAGCAAAGATAAAAAAACACACAGAATATGGGAATACTCAAGCGGTGGGGAACCAGAGGGGTCCTGCTTCCATGTGAAGACACGTTGCTTGAACACTAACACACAGGTGCAAAGGCTTAATAATACCTAGGTTCAGGGTGAATAGGCAGGAACCAGAGCAACTCAGACAGGAGGCAAAATCTGGTGCCGCATTGATGTGCACAGAAGCATGACATGTGGCTGCTAACTTTTAAATAACAGGTCACTTACCTCTCCAGGGATCCAGCGCTATCTTCACCTGGACCGGTTCTTCACTGGTCTTTGGGTTCCAGGTGCCAGATTCTTTAGTGTGGGAAGCCAACTGTTTTGCTTCGCGTTATTGAACTGTTGTATAAGACTAGTCAGAAAGTCTAACAATAATTCAGAAGTCAAGAAACGTGAGACATCAGATCTGTATGTATTCTTTGTTCTGAATAACTTTGTAAAACTACAACATAAGCACAAACAAAACATATGTGTCAGTACATTAAACATTATACAACAGCTTCATCCCATCAGTGAGTGTACTCATGGACATTTCCATCATAAGTCCAGGAATAGCTCAGAGCTCCACTGTATGCTGCTTGCTAGATCCAGAAACAGTCACGAAATGGAGGATAGGAAGTTCCAGGTTAAAGGTTACTGTCTCTATGTGACGATTACCACTTCCTATCAAATCCTGATATAACTAGCCATAGTAATAACCCTGACCACTAGATGGCAGCAACATCACATAACATTGCAGTATAATCCATTACAACACATTACATACATTTATTTTCAACAATATGGGCAGAACACTCCCTGTCTGGCATAATTTATTATGACGCTACCTATGTAACAACTGCTATGCAGAAAAAACACACAAACAGGAACATGGAACCCTAGCTAATCTGAGACTAAAACTATAATGTCATAGTTCAACCATTATCCCACCAAAAACAGAGTATATATACGGTATACCAGCCTTTCTCAACCTTTGGAAGTTCGGCAAGAGACAAACGCCCACCCACTCTTGTCTACGAAGGGGCTGAGCTTCCTAAGATGGCTCTATTTTGAGAATGTCTTTTGTTTTGTGATGCAATTTCCTTCTGGAAATGTTTGTTTTGAACAGAAGAAATTATAACAGACTTTGCCTGAGAAAGTTCTTCTAGATTGACCTGTTCATGGAAACTTTCCCACCTTCTGACCTGATTGCTATTGGTTTCCCTCCGGAAGGTTCTAGCGACGTGGATGAGTCTGGCTAGGGTTTTAACTAATATCTTCCAGTAAGAAAATCTCTCAAAGCAATGTGAGTGAAGTGCTTTAGAAGCTTTGGTACTGAAACTTGTAATTTCCAATCTGATTTCAGGGTTAGCTTCGGGCTCTATGAGTGGATAAACATTAGCAGTGTCTATATCCTTACAGTGTGGTTGGTACAGAAAGGATGGGCCTGAGAACCATATAGAGTTTTGTAGGCATGCTGCTTGAGTAGGTCTAGTGGCAAAATCTGCAGGGTTTTGCTCTGTAGATACATAGAACCACTGATCTGGGTGTGTAGATTGCCGGATTCTATTCACTCTGTTGGAGACATACAGATAGAACCTCCTTGTGGTGTTGCAAATGTACCCCAGGACAGTCTTGCTATCAGTGAAGAATTTCACAGCACCAAAGTCAGTGTCTAGTTCATAAATGATTAGCTCAGACATTTCGACTACAAGTAGAGCAGCACACAACTCTAAACGAGGAATCGTGTGGGTTGGTTTAGGGCTTGATTTGGACTTTCCTATAACAAATCCAACATGGCACACATTTTCTGCATCAATTACCTTCAAGTAAGCCACTGCACCTATTGCTATGGTGGATGCGTCTGAGAAAATGCACAGTTCTTTCCTGCGAGCTGTTGATAGAGATATGGGAACATAGCATCTGTCTATCTTTAGGTGCTCTAACGCTTGCAAGGATTCTGTCCATTGAACCCACTCACATAGTCTCCCTACTGGAAGCAATGCATCCCATTCACTTTTCCCAGATGACAGTTCCCAAACTAAGACCTTACCTTTTATTGTCACAGGTGACACAAACCCTAGGGGATCATAGAGGCTATTTACAGTGGATAGAATTCCTCTACATGTAAAGGGCTTTTCCTCTGAAGAAACTCGAAAAACAAAACTATCTGTTTCTAGATCCCAACTCAGGCCTAGGCTTCTCTGCAGAGGAAGGGTGTCTGTACCTAGGCAAAGATCTTTAAGGTCCTTAGCTCTGTCTGCTACAGGGAAGGCTTCCATTATTCTTTGGCTGTTGAAAGCAATTTTATGAAGACGCAGGTTGGATTCTGCCAGCATTTGCTGTGCTTTACTGAGGATGGAAATTGCATCTTCAGGCGTGCTAGCAGAAGCGAGTCCATCATCCACATAAAAGTGCCTCAATACAAAATGTTTGGCTTCTTGTCCATAGAACTCTGCATTTTTCTGGGCAGCCTTTTGCATGCAGTATATAGCGACAGCAGGAGAGGGCCTGTTGCCAAATACGTGCACTTTCATTCTGTACTCAACAATTTCCTTGTCTATGTCATTGTCCTCATACCAGAGAAAAAGTAGAAAGTCTCTATGGTCCTCTCTGACAAGAAAGCAATAAAACGTTTGTTGCACATCTGCTGTGAAAGCAATGGGTTCTTTTCTGAAACGCATAAGGACACCTAGCAAAGTATTGTTTTGGTCAGGGCCACTTAACAGTACGTCATTTAAAGAAACTCCATGTTTGATGGTAAACATCAAACATGGGTAGATACCAGTGTTCCCTATCTGTCTCAATTGGTCCTGCAACTTCAGCATGATCGTTGTCCAGCATCCTTTTAATGAATTCAGTGAAATCTCTTTTCGCTTCTGGCTTTCTCTGTAGTGTTTTGCTGAGTGAATGCAAACGCTTCATGGCTTGCTCCCTGTTACAAGACAAAACACGTCTGGGTGTGCGAAAAGGGAGAGGGGCCACCCAACTGTGATTGTCATCTTGGTAGGCCTCTCTATCCATAATCTGTAAGAAGGTCTGATCCTCTGTAGAGAGGGCCTGCTTATCATCATCTTTAGTTTTCTGGAACACTGTAATCCCTAGATTGTCTGTCTCAATGTCAGAATTGACTTCTTCTTTACCATATAGTGTAGAAGAGTCCCAGTGTTGTGTTGACCTGCCAAAGCTTTCCTTGACAATGAAGCTGTTTTGACAGGGACTGCGAAGAGATGTGTGTCCATTTGTTAACACAGATGTCTTCAAAATACTAATGTTGTCAGGCTGGTGCACTGTCCCCAGGCAAACTTCTCTTACAATGACCCACCCCAGGTCCAGTCTCTGTGCATAGGGGGCATTGTAAGGTCCATTGATTTGCTGGCGCACCTTGTGTACCCGAAGGATGTCTCTTCCAAGAAGTAGAAGGATAGAAACATCTGGCTCAACAGCTGGGATAAGGTCAGCAATTGAGCAGAGGTGAGGGTGAGGATGGGCTACTTCTGGAGAGGGAATCTCTGTTTTGTCATCAGGTATCATGCCACACTCTATTAGGGTAGGAAGTGGGAACTGCACTTTCTTATTGAAGGATTCAATGGTAAAGCCAGTAGCTCTTCTCCCTGTGGTTTCAATTGTCCCTGCACATGTCCTTAGGGTGTATGGAACTGCACTTGTCTTAAGGTTAAAGGTATCAAAGAAGTCTGACTTTGCAAGGGATCTGTTGCTCTGTTCATCCAGCACTGCATACATTTTCACTGCCCTTTCTCTCTTGCCAGTGGGATATACAGTCACTAAACAGATTTTAGAGCATGATTGTGCACTCTTGCCTTGTCCACATACTTCAGTGCAATTCAACATTACTGAAGAGAGTGGGGTCTCTTGTTGCTCCCTGCCCTGATTGTTCATGGGTTCTACAGTCTCTTGTGGTGCAGGAGCAGGGCCAGGGTGCAAAGCTGCAATATGTCTCTCACTGCCACATTCTGTACATTCCACTGGTATTTTACAGTCTTTGGCAATGTGGTAAGTAGATCCGCAGCACTTAAAACAGATGCCTTTTTGTTTAAGGAAGGATATCCGTTCTGCAATAGGTTTGCTTCTAAAGCCTTTGCACTTCTTTAGTGGATGTGGTTTTTTGTGTATTAGGAAATGTCTATCTGGGTTTTCTATTGTATGTACCTTATGGGTGCTTTGACAGTCTGTGACTTATGAAGGTACAACTGTTTTGTGTGTGGACACAGAGGTCTTACCGTGAGGTCTGTGAGGTCTTTGCGATTGATTGCCACTGGTGGTGAAGTCAAAACTGGGATCACTTCGGATTTTCGCTTGCTGTTGGACAAACCTAGAGAACACAGAGAAAAGGGCAAAAGCGATTCCATAATCTTCTTTGAATTTACCTCCTACAGACATCCACTTGTCTTGCATATTTGGAGGTAGTTTCTCTACTATGGGATTAGTGCCTCTGGCCGTATCTAGATATGAAAGCCCTGGCAAGTAGCTATCCTCTTTGGCATATTCTATCTCTAGCAGAAGATCACTCAGTTCTTGTAGCCGCACGTTGTCTCTGTAGCCCACCTTAGGAAAGACTTCAAGTTTTTTCAACCATGCTCCTTCAATTACCTCTGGGGATCCATACGTTTCTTCTAGTCTTTTCCAGGTCATGTTGAGTCCTGCTGTAGGGTTGAACAGGTTTGCTCTTCTCATCCTCTTTGCATGCTCTGCTTACTTGGTACCAAGCCATTTTATCATTAAATAAAGCATTTCTGCTGGTGATAAGTTCAGACCTCTAGTGGCATTCAGAAATGAAGCTTTCCATGCCCAATAGTTTTCAGGACAGTCATTAAATTGGAGAAAGCCTGAGCTGATCATTTCTTTGCAGATGAGATATTTGGTGACATCCACTGCACATTGCTGTTCGCACATGTAATCTTTAGGTTGAGGTGATGGGAACACTTGTTTTTTGTTCCTAGGGGATTCTGGTGCTTCATTTTTGGTTTGCTGGCAGCCACTGACCTCTTGTGGTTTATTGGGCCTGCCCAGGTGTCAAGGTCCTACCTTTTCCCTGAGGTTATGTTACTCCATGTGCTGGCGTCCATCTTGGATTCTGCTGTGCATGATGGGAATCCTTTTATGCCTTCAGGTCTCTGTGGTCCATCCCCCAGAGGGGTGTGGCTGATGAGATATAAGCCTGTGGCCCGCACATGCTCTTTGCACTTGTGTATTGTGTCTTTGTGTTGCTATTACTCTGTTCTGACTCTCGTGACTCTCCTGGTATCTGATTCGGCTTGTGACTTGACTATTCTTTGTATTCTCCCTTGATCTGACCCTCTGTTGCTGAACTCGGCTCGTGACCTGTGATTCTTGTCTGCTGTCCTGTACTGTTTTGTCCTGTTGTTGTTGACCCGGCTTGTCTGACTACTCTTTTGTCTCTTCCACCAGCTACACGCTATTGGCGACGGCCATTACCGCAGCTGAGGTGTCTCGGGGGCCGCGACCTGGTTCCTGGCTGCGTCAAGTCCATCCCCACCATCAGGGGCCCTGGTGAAGGGCAGCCTGGGACTTAGACTCCGCGCCCTGAGGGACTTCGGTCTGTGGGTAGTGGTTGTCGTCAGCCAGTGCGTTACATTGTTAGGCCTGCCTGTCCGTTCCTCGGCCCCTGCCCTGACACCAGGGAGTCTGTAGATCTTGGCCTGAATTCCTTTGCTTCAGGTTTAAGAGACTGTTCCTTTGTATGTACATCACTAAGGTTCTGGACGTGCTCACTTGTACGATCTGCAGAGGATAGAGGTCTTTCTGGAACCTTTGGGTCTTTATATGCTTTTTCACTTTCTGACTGGCTTGCTACCATGTAGGCAGTGGCCTCTGCTTCAGCAACTGCAGCTGCAGTCTGTCGCTGCAGGATAAGCAATTTTGATTCTAATTCCACCTCTTCTTGTGCTATGGCAGCTTTCTTAGCTGCTATCTCCTGCATCATCATGGCTTCTTTTTCTGCGTACTGTAGCTGGACACGGGCTGCTTTTGCCTTGGCACGAGCTCTAACTGCTGAGGAACTTGCTGAGGACATCTTGCTAGATCGTGAAGATCTGGACACATGTGACTGTGCATCGTCTTGCTGGGCACTGGGGATGTTGTCCCTACCTCGCTGTGTCGGCGGTAGTGTGTCATCAGCCTGATACTTTGTTCCTGATCTTAGACTCATGCTGCAGTAATGGTGTCTCCGTTTATTCCACACGTGGGTGTCCTTTTACTGTTCTGCTTCGCATTATTGAACTGTTATATAACACTAGTCAGGCAGTCTAACAATAATTCAGAAGTCAAGAAACGTAAGACATCAGATCTGTATGTATTCTTTGTTCTGAATAACTTTGTAAAACTACAACATAAGCACAAACAAAACATATGTGTCAGTACATTAAACATTATACAACAGCTTCATCCCATCAGTAAGTGTACTCACGGACAATTCCATCATAAGTTCAGGAATAGCTCAGAGCTCCACTGTATGTTGCTTGCTAGATCCAGAAGCAGTCACGAAATGGAGGATAGGAAGTTAAAGGTTACTGTCTCTATGTGAAGATTACCACTTCCTATGAAATCCTGATATAACTAGGCATAGTAATAACCCTGACTGCTAGATGGCAGCAACATCACATAACATTGCAATATAATCCATTACAACACATTACATACATTTATTTTCAACAATATGGACAGAACACCAACTATGACAGCTTAGGATCCTTGCTGCATTTTGTGAATGGTCCCGCAGTCTTCTGGGACCTGTCCCAGAAGACTGCGGGCAAATGGGGGGGGGGTACCTTTTTTTTCTTCCCTAAAAAATTATATGCCAAATGTGATGGAGGGAGAACTTAAAGCAGAACATCCCCTTTTGGGTGAAGTTCCACTTTAAGTAGCTCATTGAATACTTCATTATCTTGCTAGGGAGAAGAACCACTCACATTGGTACTAAAGATGTCCAGCGCTTACACAGCATAAAGCTGTAACCTCTCTCTCTCTGCAAGCTGACATGCTAAAAAGGGGCAGACAGCCATTATACTTTAGATCTTTGGGGGTTTTTTTGGGAGGGGGGGCTATCTCTATATACAGATGGGTATTTGGACTTGTCCTTGGTCTCCCAGGTGTCCGCTGCCCCTTCTCATACTGCACGACCCTGAGCTCTCCTATTCCTCCCCTACTTTATCCTGCATGGTATCATGGCCACATGAACAATCTAAATAGTTGATGTATTATTTGTGAGTATTTAACTGTCTTTTCATTATGATATGATATCAATGGCTTAATAAGTATGTAAAATATTCTAACATACTTTATTTCCATCATCAGCACCTCAGTGTCTCTTGAGGAAGATGTAACTTGTTGAGTCATGTCTCCCACCCTCTGCCAACACCTTATCAGAACAGTTGTCCTACTGAATCTTTACCATTTGTGTATCAATATGTTGGGAGTCCCTGTATGAATATGTAAATAAAACCAGGAGGGTGGGGATTGCATATGAAGTGTTTAGGCAGTGTAAACTGTCTTTTCTTTTCTTGTTCATGTCGTGTCTCAAATGGATATGGCATGTTTTTAAAGACATTTGTAATAATGAAGACATCATAAATATTTATTTTTTTATAATTTGTGTTCCCCTTCCAGAAAATACTAGTACCTGAAAAGTCCTATTCTCTTTTCTAATTTTGTATATGCAAATTAGGGGATGTGGTGCTGTACATAACCAACCTTCAATACTTCCTATATAGTATATTTCCTAAGCCATGGATTTCATCACTCTTAGTTGTCAAAAGTATTAATTTGTTGCTTTTTACCATTAGAATGGTTCAGAGCTGGGCATTTCATCACTGATTCTGCATACATCCTGTAGATCAGTGACAGTGCAAGGCCCTACTACTATGTACAATTAGAGAAATGGGATACAGTAATCCCATATATGCAAAGTGAAGGGCTTTGGAATATCAATTGGGAGTGGAGAAAACTGTCTTTTTAATCCAGATTTTGGTATTCCCGGATTAGGTTCCGGATTTTGGAGATTTCAAAGAGTTTTGGGAGTGTTAGGAAAATACCTGTAGAGACTGGAGACCAATGGCCGAGAACGTCAGGTTAAAAATCACTCAGGTTGAATTGTCTGAACCACTTGACAGATGATCAGTGTCAGAGAGTTAAAGTTGATGCAGGAGAAGAGTTTCATAGTTGGGGTCACAAGCCGAGGTCGATTCCAAGTAGTAATAGTGATAGCTGAAGGCTGCAGGTAGAAATACTGAGAGGAGCACAATAAACTGGCAATAAGAGAAAGTGCAGAGGCATGGCTTAAATCAGGAAGTGAATAGGAGGAGCAAAGAATTCAAAGTTCAAGACAGGATCATCCAAGGATTTGTTCAGAGAACTGTCCAGTATTCCAGGTAGCTCAACAAAAAGAGACCCTGCCTGCCACAGCAAAGGTCCAGAGTTCAAACCCAGTCTCTGGCATCCTGATATTACTCTCTCAAAGAACCTCACCTGAATGGTCCTCTGTTTGGCTTATTAGGATATCGTTTGTGGAAACGTCTGCATAAATGGGGACAATGCATATTTTGTTCTAGTTCCCATGAATCTTCTTCTGGCCTATAGCCTTTCCATCTTATTAGGTATTGTAATGTACAGTGATGTATACAGGAATCAAGAACTTTATCCACCAAGAATTCTTCCTCCCCTTGCACTTGGACTGAGTAGGGTGGAGGATGTGTACGTCCAGAAAAAGGATTCTATCTGAAGGGCTTTAAAAGTGCCATATGAAAAATGGCTTTTCATTGAAGAACGTAGCTTTAATTTGTAGACCACAGGGTTAATTTGCGCAATTACTTTGAAAAGACCAATGAACTTAGGATCAAATTTCTGAGAAGGAAAGTTAAGCTGTAAATGTTTAGTGAATAGCCAGACCTTATCACCTAATGAATAGGAAGGAATGGTTCATCTGTGTCTATTTGCAATTTCCTTAGAGGGTTGTTGAACTTTGTGTAAAGTCTTCTTCAGTAGGTCTGACCATTTTTTTGTGGATGAAAGGCAGTAGATAGGTTAACTTCAATTCCCAGAGTAGAACAGAAGGTCTTCCAGAGCTGAGATGTGAACTGTACTCCTCGATCTGATATTATTTCATGTGGAAGGCCATGCAATCTGTAAATTTCTCATATTAGTATTGCTGCAGTGTCTTCAGCTGTAGGAATGCTAGTGATGGGCAAACAAATGGGCCATCTTCGTTAAACGATCTACTACTACTACTACCATGATAGTTGCTTTGGATTGTGGTAGATCAACAATAAAATCCATGGAAATGGATCCTCATGGCACAGGGAGGGGTTGTCACAGACCTACAGGGAGGGAGCATGGTACTTTATGGCGGGCACAGGTTTCATGTGAGAGAACATAATCCTTTACATCTTTCCGATAGGAAGGCCACCAAAAGGTACGGGGAAGGAGGTCTACTATTTTCCTAATTCCAGGGTAACCAGCTGATTTTGAATCATGCATCAACTGAAAGAACTTTAGTTGTGCCTCTTCAGGGACATACATTCTTCTTTCAAAGGTCCAGTGGCCATCATGAAAGTCCATGTGCAAATTCTCTGGTGGATTGTTTAAGAGTTGATCCATGTTATAAGCATTCTTGACAAAGCATCTGCCTTTCTATTTTTGCATCCTGGTCTATAGGAAACAACTAAATTAATTAAGGCAAAAAAACCCTCAGCAAAGCATGATCCAATTTGCTCCTGCAGGGGAAAACAAATTCCTTCCTAATCCCCCAAGAGGCAATCATCTATTCCCTGGATCTACCTATAAATGTTAGTATCCAGGTCTTTTTTAAAGCAATCCACTGAGCTGGCCAGAACCAACTCTTAAGGGAGTCTATTCCACATTTTCACAGCTCTCACTGTGAAGAAACTTTTCCTTGTTTGAAGATTAAATGTCTTTTCCTGCAGATGTAAAGAGTGCCCCCTTGTCCTCTGTGATGATCTCAGGGTGAATAACTCTACACCGAGTTCACTATATGAACCACAGATGTATTTATACATGTTTATCATATCCCCCCTTAATCTCCTCTTCTTAAATGAGAATAAATTCAGTTCCTCTAATCTTTTCTCATAGCTGAGCTCCTCCATGCCTCTTATCAGTTTGGTTGCCCTTCTCTGTACTTTCTCAAGTTCCCTAATGCTCTTTTTGTGAATTGGTATCCAAAACTGAACTGCATATTCCAGATGAGGTTTTACTAATGAATTGTACAGGGGTAATATGATATCTCTCTCTCTGGAGTCTATACCTCTTTTAACAAAAGAGAGTATTTTGCTCATGTTAGAAACTGCAGCTTGGCATTGCATGCCATTATTAAGCTTGTGATCTACAAGAACTCCCAGATCCTTCTAGACCATTGATTCCCCCAATTGTACCCCCCCCCCCGTATGTATGATGCATGCATATTCTTAACCCCCAAGTGCATAACCTTACATTTATCAACATTAAACCTCATTTATCAACAACACAGGATTAGAGTGAGTGCACAAAGTACGAAAATATGAGTAGCTGCTAGCATTAAGGATAAAAACCTCCTAATCCTCAGAGTAGATAGTAAAACGAGTACGCAGCACTCAATATATAAAATAATAATAAAAAATTATGATTAAAAGGTAAATTGATAATCAAAACAATCATAAAACGTAATGGTACACATAAAATGGAGTGACGAGTTAAATAGTGAATGGATGCCAATGTCTATTATGACAAACCAGATCAATATGAATAACAACTGGTCATAAACTACATCATATTAAGTCTAGGTGCAAGATATAATGCCAAAATCTTTCAGTCCAATTAAATGGTGAATGGATGAAATCAAAGACCAGCAAGCTCAGGAATGCAGATATTTATGGTGGAGACTGGATAAAGTGCAGGTGACTTCTTTGTGATATAAAAATGAAGTGTGCTTAGCACTTACCAGAAGCGCAAAGATTATGCGCATATAATGAATCTCAAATCACAATCTGGGTCCTGGTAGTCATCAAGGATCTGGTCATCACAGGGGTAGAGGGGGGACACCAATGGTTCACACACATCCGGCGGCTCTCCAAACCACGTAATGGAGCAATATCATGTGTAGATAATCGTGAGGATGTTTCCTTGAGCGATGTCAGCTATTTATGGTGATTCGCACCAGGGGGTACTACTCCAACCTTAAGATGGCTTAAAAAAAATGATAAAGCCACCAAAACAAAGGTGTAAAATAGTGTAGTGCGTTTTATTAAAAGTATGAAGAATAAAGTGATAAAATTGACATAAATCCATCATAGAACTAAACATCTGGATGTGCATAAAAGCAGAGTAACTGCAATATGTAGCAAGTAGCAGTAACCATCCTTATAACATGTAACAAAATCAATGTAAAAGTGGCCACTGGGCCCACGTGTAGCCTCAGTGGGGAACGTCAGTATGACAAGGCTAATACCTGACTCGTTTCGTGTACAAACACATTGTCAAAGGGATAGCCCTCTCACTGATGTTCAGATCTATATATAGCCACATGCGAATACTCATTATGAGCACCGCAATGCGGAAAACGAACTGCGCATGTGCGAAGCAGGTGCCATTTTGCCGGAGTCCCGCGTGCACGCGCACTATGTCCGTGATTGCAGGGATGATAGCTGTGCGCATGAAGCTGGAAACCCTGATGTGAGCTTTTTTAAATATAAGTGGGTTGGCAAGCCCTAAAACCACAGTTCTGACTGGTATGACTCGATAAAATTGCTACTACTACTGAGCTGAATTCTCTAACAGACCACAAAGTGTATGGAAGCCATCTGGACAGCATCACAGCCAAGCGGTTGGTATTTTCATTATGGCAATTCATCAACCTCCTTTAAAATTTCCTTAGTATGTATTGTCCTTTTAAAAAAATATTTTCTTAAACAGCATTTCCTATTCCAAACGTTAGATGGTGCTATTGCCAAAGATTCTCTACATCCAAAATTAGAATAGGCGTAATCCAATATTTTGTCACAGAAGGAACTGGATGGCAAGCTTTCAATAAAAGAGAAGCAAAAATTTCAGGAATGACATTTCTTTTATTGAATTATCTTCGACTGCTTCTTTTAAAATTGTAGCACTACCCCCTTAGGAGTTGTTGAAGTTTTGGTACCCCCTATAGTCCTGCACAGCCAGGCAACATGCATTTTCCACATGCTTGCATTCCGGGGACAGTAAACAGTGAGCTTGGCTTTTAAGTTTTATTAGGGATATTTAACTTGGTTGGGGTTAAGGGGTGTATGGGATGCCCAAGAGAACTGAAACTGAGGACAACTCCTTAGCGACTACACTATATTGCCAAAAGTATTGGGACACCAGCCTTTACACGCACATGAACTTCAATGGCATCCCATTCGTAGTCCCTAGAGTTCAATATTGAGTTGGCCCACCCATTGCAGCTACAGTATAACAGCTTCAACTGTTCTGGAAAGGCTGTCCACAAGGTTTAGGAGTGTGTCTTTGGGAATGTTTGACCAGTACTCCAGAAGAGCATTTGTGAGCTCAGGCACTGATGTCAGACGAGAAGGCCTGGCTCGCAGCCTCTGCTCTAATTCATCCCAAAGGTGTTCTACCTGGTTGAATTCGGGACTCTGTGCAGGCCAGTCAAGTTCCCCCACTCCAAACTTGCTAATCCATGTCTTTGTGGACCTTGCTTTGTGCACCAGTGCGCAGTCATGTCGGAAAAGGAAGGGGCCATCCCCAAACTGTTCCCACAAAGTTTGTAGCATGCAATTGTCAAAAATATCTTGGTATGCTGACGCCTTAAGAATGCCCTTCACTGGAACTAAGGGGCCAAGCCCAAACCCTGAAAAACAACCCCACACCATAATCCTCCCTCCTCCAAACTTTTCACTTGGCACAATGCAGTCAGGCAAGTACTGTTCTCCTGGAAACCACCAAACCCAGACACGTCCATCGGATTGCCAGACAGAGAAGTGTGATTCGTACTTCAGAAAACATGTCTTCACTGCTCTGGAGTCCAGTGGAAGCGTGCTTTACACCACTGCATCCTCTACGCTTTGTCGTTGTGCTAGTCTGAAGGCCACACGAAGTTTGGAGGTCTTTAGCTATTGACTCTGCAGACAGTTGGCGACTTCTGCACACTGTGTGCTTCAGCATGCGTTGACCCTGCTCTGTCATTTTATGTGGCCTACCACTTTGTGGCTGTGTTGCTGTTGTTCCTAATTGCTTCCACTTTGTTATAATACCACTAACAGTTGACAGTGGAATATTTAGTAGCAAGGAAATTTCACAGATGTATTTATTGCACAGGTAACAACCTATCACGATACTACACATGAATTCACTGAGCTCCACAGAGACCCATTATTTCACAAATGTTTGTAGAAGCAGTTTGCATGCCTAGGTGCTTGATTGTATACACCTGTGGCCATTGAGGTGATTAGAATACCTGAATCCAATGATTTGGAGGGGGTGTCCCAATACTTTTGACAATATAGTGTATGTATAAGTCTCTATACAGCAAAAAGGGATTTCTCCTGGAGAGCTCTCCAGCCTCTCTTGATGTACCACCCCAGATAAATCCTCTCTTCATACAGCTGTACTGGGTGAATTCCTGGGCAAGGAGACCAAGAATCTGGCACTTTAGATAAAACAGTCCCAGATTGGGGCTAGTCAGGTGTCAGGGTCCTGTCCACGGCAGAAGTTCTGGAAGATCTCGCATTTCTGCCAGTACTCTACATGGCTGCAGAAGTACACATCAGCCTTAGTCTGGTGCCAGACGGCCTTTATAAGGAGGCTCATCACTTCCTCTACTTGCTGGATGATCCCTAGCTTCCCGTGACCTGTTCCTGGTTCCTGTTTCCTGTGATTCTGACTTGTGATTTCCTAATACCGACTCGGCTTGTTCCTGGACCTGTCCACTCTGATTTACCCCTGATCTGACCGCGGCTTGGCTTACGGTACTCTCTCTCTCTCGTTCCTCTGTGAATGATGTCGGCTATCCCATCTGACAACGTCCGCTCTGATTCCCACCTGGTACCTGACCTTGGCTTGAATCGACTACCCAGTAAACATCCAAATCCCGGAAGGGCTTGCATACCATGCCCAGGTGCCTCCTGTCTGCAGACCTATCTCCGTGCACCAGCTGTGCGTCTGAGTGGACCACCAACCAGCACTCCTACAGGCGACCTGTGCAACTTTGGGCCTGACTCCCGCTGTCCCACTCTCAGATGGTCCTCTCTCAGGGGACTTGAGTGATCCTCTTTTCCAGCAGCTCTGCCAGGTGGTAGGCCCCTTCCCACTCGACTCCCTCCCAGGCTCTTGTACCACAGCCTGTCACTCAGTCTTCCACCCAAACTCTCCTCATGCTGAGCATGCTCAGTCATGCTTAAAGGCTGCCTTGGGCCCATCCCTAGCCTCCTGCTTGGGGATTGGCCAGGGTCCTCTAAGTGTGCAGGCCAGCCCCTCCTTACCTCCACCCACTGCTTCTAGAATCTTCTCTAGGTTTCTAGTGCAGGGGGAAGTATCAAGGAACTGGCCTGCAGAGCCCTCAGCCCTGACCTGAATTTGACCCACTGTCTCATGCCAAGGTTACTATTCAGCCTTTCTATCTAAAGATTGATAACTAGTTCCTCCTGGCTATCTAGAGGGGCACTACATAATTATCTGTACTGCCTTTATATTTCATTACTGAGACCCCATTCACACCTGAACATTTTTAAGGGTACAGTTGCAAGAAAAAGTATGTGAACCCCTTGGGATTATGTGGAGTTTTGCATGAATTGGGCATAAAATGTGCTCTGAACGTCATCTAAGTCACAACAATAGAAGAACACAGTCTGCTGAACATAATACTACACAAACATTAGATGTTGCCATGGTTTAATTGCACATAACATGTAAACATTCACAGTGCAGGGAGGAAAAAGTATGTGAACCTTTGGACTTAATAACTGGTTGACCCTCCTTTGGCAGCAATAACCTCAACCAAACGTTTCCTGTAGTTGCAGATCAGACCTGCACAACGATCTGGAGTCATTTTGGACCACTCCTCTTCACAAAACTGTTTCAGTGTAGCAATATTCTTGGGATGTCTGGTGTGAATCGCTCTCTTAAGGTCATGCCACAGCATTTCAATTGGGTTGAGGTCAGGACTCTGACTGGGCCACTCCAGAAGGCGTATTCTGTGCTGTTGCAGCCATTGTTTTGTTGAATTACTTGTATGCTTTGGGTCATTGTCCTGTTGCATCACCCATCCTCTGCGGAGCTTCAGTTGGCAGACAGATGGTCGTACATTTTCCTGCAAAATGTCTTGATAAACTCTGGAATTCATTTTCCCATCAATGACAACAATCCGTCCAGGCCCTGAGGCAGCAAAGCAGCCCCAAACCATGATGCTCCCTCCGCCATGTTTCACAGTGGGGATGAGGTTTTGATGTTGGTGTGCTGTGCCTTTTTTTCTCCACACATAGTGTTGTGTGTTCTTCCCAAACACCTCAATCTTGGTTTCATCTGTCCACAGTATATTTTGCCAGTAGTGCTGTGGAACATCCAGGTACTCTTTTGCAAACTTCAAACGTGCTGCAATATTCTTTTTGGACAGCAATGGCTTCCTCCGTGGTGTCCTCCCATGTACTCCATTCTTGTTTAAT
The DNA here is from genome assembly GCF_062004578.1 of Staurois parvus. Lineage (NCBI taxonomy): Eukaryota > Metazoa > Chordata > Amphibia > Anura > Ranidae > Staurois > Staurois parvus. The sequence goes on along the minus strand of NW_028318547.1, from coordinate 2,653,746 downwards.
GTTTTCCTTATTGTAGATGTGTCAACAAAAATGTTAGCATGTGCCAGAGATTTCTGTAGGTCTTTAGCTGACACTCTGGGATTCTTCTTTACCTCATGCAGCATTGTGCGCTCTGCTGTTGCAGTCATTTTTACAGGAGGACCACGCCTAAGGAGAGTAGCAACAGTGCTAAACTTTCTCCATTTGTAGACAGTCTGTCTTACCGTGGACACATGAACATCAAGGCTTTTGGAGATACTTTTGTAACCTTTTCCAGCTTCATGCAAGTCAACAATTCTTGATGGTAGGTCTTCTGAGAGCTCTTTTCTGCAAGGCATGGTTCACATCAGACAGTGCTTCTTGAAACCAGTAAACCCAAAACAGGTGAGTGTTTTTTAAGGGCAGGACAGCTGTCAGCAACACATCCAATATCATCACACTGATTGGAGTCAAGGTTGGCTCACTCCTGGCTCCAATTAGCTCTGGGAGAAGTCATTAAGCTAGGGCCTCACATACTTTTTCCTCCCTGCACTGTGAATGTTTACATGTTATGTGCAATTAAACCATGGCAACATCTAATGTTTGTGTATTATTATGTTCAGCAGACTGTGTTCTTCTATTGTTGTGACTTAGATGACGTTCAGAGCACATTTTATGCCCAATTCATGCAAAACTCCACATAATCCCAAGGGGTTCACATACTTTTTCTTGCAACTGTATTTCCTATAGTCTTCAATGTTCAACATCAAGCTTCCCATTCTATTGAAAGGTGCCCATTTACACCTGAGCCTAATGTTGCTTGAAGCATGTCACTGGAAGCTTGAAGAAAAATACATGATCTAAGAATTTAATGAATGTTGAATGTGGAGCAGGTGGTAGTGTGTGTCAGGCTTGAGAGGTATTGAAAAAGAGTGGATGTCGGCTGCCTCTCCCTAGAATCTGCCTCCAGCCAGGGAGTAGAGGGGTCTCACTCCCATCGGGGACCCCTGTAGATGTCGGCCGGTGCCTGGTGAGGGGATTTGGACCGGATTGGTCTCCACATGATGTCCCGGCGGATCATGGCCTACGAGGCCTGTTGTGGCCTACACGGCCTGCGCAAGACCCCTGACCGGCGGATTCGGCTCCAGTTTGACCCCCATCCGTGGACCCGGAGGATTCAGGCCTACTGTGGCCTACAAGGCCTGCCGTGGCCTACACAAGGCCTGGACCCGGCCTGTACAGCACCCGGACGTGGCTTGGATCCTGGGCAGGTGAGCTACTGCCTGGAGGAGTTTAGAACCCTGTGTTGCCCCTATCCCTGCACTGGGGCCTAAATCCTTGCTGAGGCTGGTGTTTGGAGGTGCTTTCCCCGGAGAAGAGGAAGATTGATCTGGCCCAGAGGTCCAGTGGGGCGGTCTGTGTCTACCCCCCCCTTCTACTGTGATAATGTTCTCTACATTTTGAAGTCTAGGTCAGGATGCATGGACTGTCTCGTGTAGATTGCTCCTATGTAAACAAATCCCCTGTGGGGGGATGCACTTGCGTAGCCAGGGTCACTGGTCACTTAATCTCCCTGCTCCGCACCACCGGAACAACTACCTTGGCATATTGGGCTCTTACACCCCCACATATTGATACCAAAGGTTGAAGGTGCTTGCGGAAAATCTGGCACATGCCTGAAGATGCATCGCACCCTGCGTTCCAAGCCTAAACATCGGGCTCAGCAAAAAGGCTCCCCGCTCTGGCAGCCCAATAAGATGGTGCCCAGCCCCCCTGAGCCCGATGACACTACACAGCTCACAGGGGATCCGGACTCTGGTGAGGACAGTCAGCATCAGTTTCCCTCTGTTCTAACCAGTTCTTTTGATTACAATCCTGAAGCCTTATTACTTAATTCCATTCCATTGTGCCGGAGGAGATTACAACTGCCTCTCACAAGCTATCCTCTGATCTGGTAAAAGGTTTTAAGGAATTGGGACATTGTGCTCACCAACTAGAACAACGTATGGATCTGGCGACTACGGTTTTAGAGAGTCATGAACAAGAGGTGGATGATTTGCATGCTGAGCTGGACACTTTAAAGGATAAATTGGAAGATGTTGAGAACAGAGCCCGTAGAGACAATCTCTGCATCCGCAAGGTTCCGGAAGTGATTACTGACTTACAGGGCACTGCTACTGCCCTTTTTCAAGAACTGACTCCTGAGATCCCCCTGGAAAGACTGGAATTGGACCATATCCAAAGAGCTTTAGCCCCTAAACCCACAGAGGGCCCTCCCAGGGACATTATTATTAAGTTCCACTTTTACCGCACTAAAGAGCGCCTACTACAGGTGGCTCGGAATCGACCGACTTTGGAATTTCAGGGTAACTACCTTCAGTTGTTTGCCGACTTGTCCCCAGTCACAATTGCAAAACGTCGTATTCTAAGGCCCTACCTTCAAATTCTACAGTCCGCTAATACCAAATACAGATGGGGCTTCCCGTTCAAGCTCTCCTATCAAGGTCGTCAGTTCCAGGCTTCATCCCCTGTAGATCTTCGTCGCCTTTTTCAAAAACTGAAATTGGAATTGCCACATTCCCAGACTGAGGAGACTAAGGTCCCTGCACGTTTGCGAGGCTCCCTGTCTTCACGCAAGTCACTACCTCCAAATCAAAGCAGCTCTCAAGCTCTTCGTTCTATTCAGGCTCAGCATTTCCAGGAAGTCTCTGCGAGCTGACATTCTGTATCCAGTTGGGTCACATTTTCCCATTTTGTGAGATGTGGGCTACACTGCCCATAAATGCTCCTGCATAGTCATGTAATATATCACCTCCTTTTCTGAGGTCCACGTGTAAGTGGCTGTGTCAGTCCTGCTTAGATTCTCTTATGCGTGCTACTGATGGTGAGTGGAACTGAATGTGGATCTCCTGCTGTGGGTGCGGCTCTGTTTACTAGGCTGGCCTGTGAGAAGATTCACACTTACAGTTATCCGGGAGTTTCCCCATCTCTGAGTTACTAGATGACCTTAGCTCCTATAACCTTATTAGCTATTTGTAGATCACCTGTTTGTGGAATTTATTAGCCTAAGTTGTTTGCTAACTATTTTTTTGTTTTAGTTTAGCCGAGTGATTCCAGTGGACTACTGCATCCCTCTCCGAGCTGATGTGTGGACTGGATCGTTATCCTGCCCACTACTCAGCCCTTTTGTGGGTTTATCCCCCACAGTTGGTTGCTATGATATTCGCACTAATCTTACTGTGTCCAATGTATATTGTTTGTATACCAGATGGTTTCTTGTCTTCTTTCTCCTTTCTTGCCTTTTTTTCATCTTCTTGGTTTCTTGTCCAGTGTATTTTGTGTTTTCACCAACTTTTTTTCAGTGTTCCCCGGGATCATGACAGAGGCTATCTTTTTCCCTTTCGGTTGCCATGTCACTGAATTGGCTATCCCTGAATGTTCAGGGAATGAATTCCCGTCAGAAACGGGTGAAGATAATCAATTTTCTCTCATCTCGCCATGTGGATATTGCTTCAAGAGATAGGCAAACGAAACCAGCGCTCCAATCTTCATGCAAACCAAGAAATTGCCAAAATGCCAATCGAAGAGGTGCTGCCCTTCTGAGATCGGGAAATCTGACCACTGGTGAATGAAAACAAACAAGGGCGCACTCTTATCGTGCATTACCGTGGTAAACCATGTATTTTATTAAATAAAAAGGATGTATACTCACAAACCAACGTGATTATAGGCATTATGAGTAATCCACAAAGACAGTCACAATACAACTGTGTCTAATGATGCGGATAAGCTGACGCGTTTCGGGGGCTGAACCCCCTTCCTCAGAGCTAGAGGTGTATCTGCTGGCCACAAACCTATATACTAATGGGATGTCAAAAGACACTCCCACCCACTATCAGCTAAAAAAAAAAAAAAAGCAACACGGACACCAAAACAACAACATCAACAAATATCAATCTGTGTGCTGTATGCAGAGCACATTAGTTAATATGTAATAAATATAAGGTATATTACGATAGGTGATACATAGTTAATAATCAATAAATAATCAGTAAAATAAAACATTTTATTAAATAAAAAAAATTAACCAATTAATAAATGGATAAATAAATGAATAAATAAATTAATGCATAGTATATAGTAGATAATTATTAATAATAATTAATAAAACGTATTGCAAATAAATGGATTAGTGAATTGATAAATTAATAAATAAATAATGGGAAAAAAATGTGCTTGAGAAGCACTCACCCTTGAACTTGTGACCCTGATTGTGGATGCACTATGTTGACATATTAATGAGGGAGATATACTGCCAACGCCCGGTGAACTTGTGTGTACACAATAGGTATACTAGATAGCACACAGCGTTGTCGCACCACAATGCAGGGCGGGGGCTGGAAGGACTCATAATAGTAGTGGTGGTGGGAACCCCACCTCGTTACACTCCATAGGAGTGCATCGCACGTACACCGCACCCAATGTACGTGCTGTGCATGCGCCAGGGTGCCCCGCCGCATGATGTGAAGTTGGCGCGGCGCATGGTCACGGGTGCCTCGCGCGCACCCAACACTCCAAACAAGCGGGCCGCGCATGCGCACAAAGGTCCTGCATCCCAACTGGAAGAGATGGAAACATATATATAGAGATTGTTGTATCACCAGGGCTGCGCTGCCAATGGTGGCCAAAAGGGTGCATCTGGAATAACATAGATGCAAAACCATAAGCATTAAAAATAATAACAAAAAAAGGGGAATGAGAAAAAAAAAACCCCAAAAGGGCACAGTGGGACACAGGCTGGGTCAGCAGAAACACCTCAAAATGTACATGGTAGAGAATACAAATGACAATACAAAATGATGTGTATAAAGAAAGGATGATAAAACAATAAAATGATACAGCAATTGAATATAGTAATAAAAAATATGTAATATATATTTTAAAAATATACAGAAGTATTCACTGTGTACATTACGAAGTGCAAGCCTAATGTTATAGTATAGTAGAATAAAATAAATTAAATTAATATGAAGAGTCGTGTATGAATGACATGGATGCAGGGCATCATAGAACACAAGGATAAGCTAAAAGCTAATAAATAAAATTGAATTAAAATTGAGAAATATTTTAAAAAATAAAAATGAAATGATTGTATACCATTTCCAAAATGGTAGTAATAATATATAAGTGATTCAGCCAGATAGTGTATTATATACATGGATAAATGAACAAATAATTAATTTAAATAAATAGATTTAATGGAATCATGTAAAAATATGAACACGGCAGAGAAAGGGGACAGGAACAGACCAGAACAAAAGAGGGGGGGAGGGGTGAAAAAAAACAAAACAAATTAACTCAGATCACAATTTTCAAGAGGAGACTATACCAAAGATTGTACGTCAAGGGCATCATTAAGGCCCTTTGGCAACAGTGTATCCAATTTGTGAATCCAATAGGATTCTCGTTGGCAGAGTTTGCGAAATCTTCTGCCTGAATCGATATCTCCTGATATGCTCTCTATACCAAACACCTTAAGACCCACAGGATTCTCGTCATGTTTTTCGCTGAAATGACAAGGCACTGTGTGTTTGTCAAAACCATGCAATATATTACGTTTGTGCTCTCCAAATCGAGAGCGTGTGGTACGTCCCACGTAAAAAAGACCACACAGGCAAACCAGGCAATAAATGACAAACTGTGTGCTGCAGTTAATAAACTGACCTATGGGATATACCCTACCATCAGTGCCCATAAAGTCCCTTTTTCTGTGCCACATGAAGGGGCAAGCCCCACAATTAGGTACTCCACACTTGTAGCTCCCTTTCTGATCAAAGATCGTACTCCATGCGGAGGTGGGCCATGTTAAAGTTGGTTTGACCCTACTAGGAGCGATCATGCTCCTCAGATCCCGTGGGCGTCGGAAGATGACTTCAGGCCGAGCCGGCAGGTGTACAGAAAGGACAGGATCTTGGGCCAAAATGCCCCAATATTTGTTTAATATTCTCTGTATGTTAAAAGCCTTCTGATTGTATCTCGTGCAGAAAGTAATACTACGTGTTCACCTATGTGGTAGATGATTTTAACATTGTGTTCCTCGGTTTGGAACTAAGAGTGGGTTCTGATTCACGAATAATCGATACAATCAGAAGGCTTTTAACATCCAGAGAATATTAAACAAATATTGGGGCATTTTGGCCCAAGATCCTGTCCTTTCTGTACACCTGCCGGCTCGGCCTGAAGTCATCTTCCGACGCCCACGGGATCTGAGGAGCATGATCGCTCCTAGTAGGGTCAAACCAACTTTAACATGGCCCACCTCTGCATGGAGTACGATCTTTGATCAGAAAGGGAGCTACAAGTGTGGAGTACCTAATTGTGGGGCTTGCCCCTTCATGTGGCACAGAAAAAGGGACTTTATGGGCACTGATGGTAGGGTATATCCCATAGGTCAGTTTATTAACTGCAGCACACAGTTTGTCATTTATTGCCTGGTTTGCCTGTGTGGTCTTTTTTACGTGGGACGTACCACACGCTCTCGATTTGGAGAGCACAAACGTAATATATTGCATGGTTTTGACAAACACACAGTGCCTTGTCATTTCAGCGAAAAACATGACGAGAATCCTGTGGGTCTTAAGGTGTTTGGTATAGAGAGCATATCAGGAGATATCGATTCAGGCAGAAGATTTCGCAAACTCTGCCAACGAGAATCCTATTGGATTCACAAATTGGATACACTGTTGCCAAAGGGCCTTAATGATGCCCTTGACGTACAATCTTTGGTATAGTCTCCTCTTGAAAATTGTGATCTGAGTTAATTTGTTTTGTTTTTTTTCACCCCTCCCCCCCTCTTTTGTTCTGGTCTGTTCCTGTCCCCTTTCTCTGCCGTGTTCATATTTTTACATGATTCCATTAAATCTATTTATTTAAATTAATTATTTGTTCATTTATCCATGTATATAATACACTATCTGGCTGAATCACTTATATATTATTACTACCATTTTGGAAATGGTATACAATCATTTCATTTTTATTTTTTAAAATATTTCTCAATTTTAATTCAATTTTATTTATTAGCTTTTAGCTTATCCTTGTGTTCTATGATGCCCTGCATCCATGTCATTCATACACGACTCTTCATATTAATTTAATTTATTTTATTCTACTATACTATAACATTAGGCTTGAACTTCGTAATGTACACAGTGAATACTTCTGTATATTTTTAAAATATATATTATATATTTTTTATTACTATATTCAATTGCTGTATCATTTTATTGTTTTATCATCCTTTCTTTATACACATCATTTTGTATTGTCATTTGTATTCTCTACCATGTACATTTTGAGGTGTTTCTGCTGACCCAGCCTGTGTCCCACTGTGCCCTTTTGGGTTTTTTTTTTCTCATTCCCGTTTTTTTGTTATTATTTTTAATGCTTATGGTTTTCCATCTATGTTATTCCAGATGCACCCTTTTGGCCACCATTGACAGCGCAGCCCTGGCGCATGCGCAGCACGTACATTGGGTGCGGTGTACGGGCGATGCACTCCTATGGAGTGTAACGAGGTGGGGTTCCCACCACCACTACTATCATGAGTCCTTCCAGCCCCTGCCCTGCATTGTGGCACGACAACGCCGTGTGCTATCTAGTATACCTATTGTGTACACACAAGTTCACCGGGCGTTGGCAGTATATCTCCCTCATTAATATGTCAACATAGTGCATCCACCATCAGGGTCGCAAGTTCAAGGGTGAGTGCTTTTCAAGCACATTTTTTTCCCATTATTTATTTATTAATTTATCAATTCACTGATCCATTTATTTGCAATACGTTTTATTATCTACTATATACTATGCATTCATTTATTTATTCATTTATTTATCCATTTATTAATTGGTTAATTTTTTTTATTTAATAAAATTTTTTATTTTACTGATTATTTATTGATTATTGACTATGTATCACCTATCCTAATATACCTTATATTTATTACATATTAACTAATGTGCTCTGCATACAGCACACAGATTGATGTTTGTTGATGTTGTTGTTGTTTCGGTGTCCGTGTTGCTTTTTTTTTTTTTTTTGTCAGCTGATAGTGGGTGGGAGTGTCTTTTGACATCTCATGTGGATATTGCTTGTCTGCAGGAAAGTCACTTCTCAACCACCTCTAGCCCAAAATATTTCGATGCATGCTATCCCCAGGTTTTTCAGGCTACTGGCCCTACTAAACAAAGGGGAGTCCTTATTGCCTTTCACAAGAAAACCCCATTTGTCTGCGTGAAGCGTATTGCTGACTCAAGTGGTAGATATCTTCTGTTACAGGGCACAATATGTTAAAGTCACAATTTTTACCTATTATGCTCCCAATGTCAATCCTGGACCCTTTTTATCACATATCTGCTCCCTTCTGGCAATCCATCAATGGGGTACTCTCTTGGTGGCGGGGGATTCCAATTTAGTCTTAAATCCTATCCTTGATAAGTACCCCCCAGAGGACTCTAATCCATCCACTGCAGCTAAATCTTTTGCCCATACTTTGTAAACCCATGACTTGGTAGACTTATGGCATGAGCTCCACCCTAGGGAGAAAGACTACACTTATTATTCTCATCGTCATCATTCTCACTCTAGAATTGACCATGCTTTTGTGCTACGTAAACATCTCCCTCTTCTGCGTTCCATTTCTATTCTTACTGTACTGTGGTCTGATCACGACCCCATTTTGGTGGATTGTTGATCTCTCCTCTGTAAGCCTTCCTTTTCCTCATGAATTATGAATTACTCCCTGCTTTCACTGAAGGAGGTTCAGGAGGAACTCTTGTGCAAATCCCAGGAATATTTACATCAAAACTCGGGTTCTGTCTCTTCTTTGGTGACGCTGTGGGAAGCTTACAAGTCTGTCCTTTGGGGCCATATTATTCAAGTAGCTTTGAGGCACAAGAGAGAGAGGCAATATAAGCAGCGTCAGCTTGAATCAAAGCTAGCTTCTAAATCGGCTAAATTTAAGCAAACACCGACTCCCTCTAACCGTAGGTTGTTGGATCAGGCCCACCTGGAATTGGATCTTTGTTTGACAGATGATGCCAAGCGCTCCTTGCGTTGGACGCATCAGAAGTAGTACAGTAAGGCAAACTAACTGGATTCCATGTTGGCACATAGATTGCGCTCTTTTACACATCACTCTAAGCTGATCTCTCTACGCACTGGACATAATGTTCTAACTAGTAATCCTGTAACGGTGCTGAAGGAATTCCAGTATCGCCTTGCTAAACTTTATATGGACCCCAAGCAGGCTGATCCCCAGGCTATTTCTGATTTCTTGTCCCGCCTGTCCTTGCCTACTTTGACTCAGTCCCATAAAGACTTGATGGACCATGATATTCAAACATCGAAGGTCTTGCATTGCATTGCGGATTTGAAGACGAGCAAACGCACAGGCCCAGATGGATACACGGATTTGTATTACAAGAAATTAGCTGATGTGCTTGCTCCTCACCTCGCTGCTATGTTCAATACGGTGAAGGGAGGTTCGGCCTTTTCCAACAACTCGCTGACATCTAATGTGGTTATGACCCCGAAACCTGATTGAGACCATTCTTCTTGGGCAAATTACAGGCCAATTTCTCTTATTATACATGAAAATCCTAACTAAAATCTTAGCAATTTGTTTGAATTCTTTTCTTTCTCGCCTGATCAAAAAAGACCAGGTGGGTTTTGTCCCCCATAGACAAGTGGGGGACGCCATCAGACGAATTCTGCAGTTGCAACATCTGGCTCATACTCGCAAAATTGACATGATGCTTTTATCCTTGGACATCAGCAAGGCTTTTGAAACTATATCCAGGCCTTACCTTATGTCTGTCCTTCACCAGTTTGGTTTTGGCCCCTCATTTTTGCATTGGTTTTCTTTGCTATATACGTGCCCCCAAGCAAAACTCAAATATTACGGTTTTGAGTCGCCAACGTTCCCAATTGGTAGGGGTACTAGACAGGGTTGCCCGCTCTCCCCCATATTATTTATTTTGGCTTTGGAGCCCCTGACAGAAGCTGTCTGTATATATCCTGATATTAAGGGATTGGATGTTGCTGGTTCTCAGCATACGTTATCCCTGTTTGCTGACGATATATGGTCCTGGATTCTTTCGCTGCTCTTTCAGGCCTTCGTGTCAACCCTGCCAAGTCTAAGGCCATGTCGGTTACCTTTACACCTTCGTTGTTGGCGACTTTGACACATTTGTTCCCTTTTCAATGGTTCTTAGCTTTGCCGTATTTGGGGATTAAGCTCACCCTGACTTACGAAGGACTATATCAGGCTAATTTAACCACTGTTTTTAAGCATTTGACAGAGATGTTGTCCTCCTGGACTCACTTTCCACTTTCATGGTTCAGTAGAATCAATGCGATGCGTATGACTTATCTCCCCAAATTACTGTATGTGTTTCGAGTTTTACTGGTCCCAGTCCCTTCACATATATTGCGCATCCATCAGCGGAGGCTTCTGTCTTTTATCTGGGGCTCCACCTGACCCAGATTTAACAAATAGATTATATTTGCCCGCTAGACCCAGGGAGGGCTGTCTGTTCTGAATCTTCAGGCTTACTATCTAGCGGCTAATATTACTCCCTTAGCCCAACTTCACACATCACACAATATCACCTAGTGGGCTACCATTGACCTGATGGATTCCCACCTGATACCACTCTCTTCCTTGCCGTGGCTTCCACCGATTCATCGCCCGTTCTCCTCTTGGTCCGATGTTGATGCACACGCTTCGACTTTGGGATTCTAATAAATACTCCGCTGGTCTCCTTTCCGCCCACCTGCCTTTGCTGTGTTTGCTACATAATCCATTATTTCCCCTGACAATCCAGGACAGTTTGCATGGAGGCTAGCCCAAGGCTTCCATGATGTACATTCTTTGCTCTTTCCCACCCGAATACTCACCTTTTGAGACTCTGCGTTACTCCTATGATATCCCGCTGCAGGAGCACTTTGGCTACCTTCAACTCCAACACTTTATCAATAAACTGATACAGGCACATCCGGGACCCTATAGGCTGACCCCCTTTGAAAGTCTCTGTAGACATACACCCCATGCTCCTGGCTTAATCTCTCTTGTTTACTCCGCTATTATTTCATATAGAATGCCCCCGGTTCGTTGTTACCACCAGCATTGGCAGTCGGAACTCGGGAGAAGTCTGCTTCAGCAAGACTGGTGGATCATGACTAGAGATGAGCGAATCGAACCAGGCGAAGTGGAATTCGTTTCGAATTTCAGGAAAAATTCGATTCGTGCCGAATCCAAATATTAGCCAACTTCGGATGCACGAATCGGATTTTTCCCGATCAGCCGGCAAAAAGTGTCCCTGCAGAGAGCTCCGCTATTTCTGACAGTTCTCTGACAGTTCCTTCACATTTACAGCGGTTGAAACATTGTATCTATTTGTTTCCATTTAGGATACAGATGTTTTTATTCGGAAACAGATACAATGTTTCAACCGCTGTAAATGTGAAGGAACTGTCAGAGAACTGTCAGAAATAGCGGAGCTCTCTGCAGATACACTTTTTGCTGTACTGGAATACTTCTTCTTTTCATTCTTCTCATTCTTCTTTTCATTCTTCTCATTCTTCTTTTCATTCTTCTTCTTCTTCTTTTCATTCTTCTTCTTCTTCTTTTCATTCTTCTCATTCTTCTTCTTCTTTTCATTCTTCTTCTTCTTCTTCTTTTCATTCTTCTTCTTCTTTTCATTCTTCTTCTTCTTCTTTTCATTCTTCTTCTTCTTCTTTTCATTCTTCTCATTCTTCTTCTTCTTCTTTTCATTCTTCTTCTTCTTCTTTTCATTCTTCTTCTTCTTTTCATTCTTCTCATTCTTCTTCTCATTCTTCTTTTCATTCTTCTTCTCATTCTTCTTTTCATTCTTCTTCTTCTTTTCATTCTTCTTTTCATTCTTCTTCTTCTTCTTTTCATTCTTCTTCTTCTATTCATTCCTCTTCTTCTTCTTTTCATTCTTCTCATTCTTCTTTTCATTCTTCTTCTTCTTCTTTTCATTCTTCTTTTTCTTCTTCTTCTTTTCATTCTTCTTTTCATTCTTCTTCTTCTTCTTTTCATTCTTCTTTTCATTCTTCTTCTTCTTCTTCTTTTCATTCTTCTCATTCTTCTTTTCATTCTTCTTCTTCTTCTTTTCATTCTTCTTCTTCTTTTCATTCTTCTTCTTCTTCTTTTCATTCTTCTTTTCATTCTTCTCATTCTTCTTCTCATTCTTCTTTTCATTCTTCTTCTTCTTTTCATTCTTCTCATTCTTCTTTTCATTCTTCTTCTTCTTCTTTTCATTCTTCTTCTTCTTTTCATTCTTCTTTTCATTCTTCTTCTTCTTCTTTTCATTCTTCTCATTCTTCTTTTCATTCTTCTTCTTCTTCTTTTCATTCTTCTCATTCTTCTTTTCATTCTTCTTTTCATTCTTCTCATTCTTCTTTTCATTCTTCTTCTTCTTCTTTTCATTCTTCTTTTCATTCTTCTTCTTCTTTTCATTCTTCTTTTCATTCTTCTCATTCTTCTTCTCATTCTTCTTTTCATTCTTCTTCTCATTCTTCTTTTCATTCTTCTTCTTCTTTTCATTCTTCTTTTCATTCTTCTCATTCTTTTTTTCATTCTTCTTCTTTTCATTCTTCTTCTTCTTCTTTTCATTCTTCTCATTCTTCTTTTCATTCTTCTTTTTCTTCTTTTCATTCTTCTTTTCATTCTTCTTTTCATTCTTCTTCTTCTTCTTTTCATTCTTCTTCTTCTACTTTTCTTCTTCTTCTTCTGGCAACTCCACCACGCAGCTCATTTTTGTTCCAGTATTACTGTATTTTGCTCCTTCAAAATCCTGAAACTTTCTTTTGGCAGGTGTACAGACTCAGGTACTCAGTGCAGGAATGGTGGGAATCCCTCACAATGGACACAGCAGGTGTACATACAGACCCAGGAATTCAACACAGGGACAGTGGGAACCCCTAATAATGGGTAAAGCAGGTGGGCAGACCCGGAATCTCAGCACATGGATGGTAGGAACCCCTCATAATGGGCACAGCAGGTGTGCATACCCAGAACCTCAGCACAGGGATGGTGGGAACCCCTAGTAATGGGCGCAGCAGGTGTGCAGACCTGGGACCTCAGCACAGGGATGGTAGAAACCCCTCATAATGGGAACAGCAGGTGTACAGACCCAGGAATTTAGCACAGGGATGGTGGGAACTCCTCCTAATGGGCAGAGCAGGTGTACAGAGCCAGGAACTCAGCACAGGGATGGTGGGAACTTCTCATAATGGGCGCAGCAGGTGTGCAGACCTGGAACCTCAGCACAGGGATGGTGGGAACCCCTCATAATGGGCACAGCAGGTGTTAGGGGGTTTAACTCTCCAGCATCCATTAGAGACTGATATAGTAATATAGTTCATTCTTCTTTTCATTCTTCTTCTTCTTTTCATTCTTCTTCTTCTTTTCATTCTTCTTTTCATTCTTCTTCTTCTTTTCATTCTTCTTTTCATTCTTCTTCTTCTTCTTTTCATTCTTCTTCTTCTTTTCATTCTTCTTCTTCTTTTCATTCTTCTTCTTCTTTTCATTCTTCTTTTCATTCTTCTTCTTCTTTTCATTCTTCTTCTTCTTCTTTTCATTCTTCTCATTCTTCTTTTCATTCTTCTCATTCTTCTCATTCTTCTTCTCATTCTTCTTTTCATTCTTCTTCTCATTCTTCTTTTCATTCTTCTTCTTTTCATTCTTCTCATTCTTCTTTTCATTCTTCTTCTTCTTCTTTTCATTCTTCTTCTTCTTTTCATTCTTCTTTTCATTCTTCTTCTTCTTTTCATTCTTCTCATTCTTCTTTTCATTCTTCTTCTTTTCATTCTTCTTCTTCTTCTTTTCATTCTTCTTTTCATTCTTCTTCTTCTTTTCATTCTTCTTTTCATTCTTCTTCTTCTTTTCATTCTTCTTCTTCTTCTTTTCATTCTTCTTCTTCTTCTTCTTCTTCTTCGTCGTGCCCCGTGACTGCCCAAATGAGTGAAGTGTGCGGTGATTCTAAGATCGACGGCACTCATCTGCATGTCATACTGACTGACAGTATTATTTCTCTTCCCCAGCAGACTCCAAGGGCATTTAAATTAAAGGTACAGTGTTCTGCACTAATATAAAGGCTCTCTGAAGCCTAGAAACCCTTTTAATTAGTTAAATTCGCAGCGAATAAATTCGCATCGAATCGAATTTCTCCCGCAAATTCGGCGAATCAGCCGAATCGAATTTTTGAATAATTCGCTCATCTCTAATCATGACCCAGGCATTGTCTAAATGTTCAAGGAATGTTGTTATTTTAGAAAATGCCTATAAGGTCCTTTTATAGATGGTATTACACGACTGCCTGTCTGGCTCGTTTTATTCATGCATATCCCCCGACTTGCTTTCAGGATTGGCAACAAATAAGCACCATGGCCCATATTTGGTGGACTTGCCCTAAGGTTTGAAGATTATGAATTAGGGTCTATGCCCTTCTCTGCACTATGTTTCACACAAACATTAAGAGCAACCCATACGAGGCGCTATTATTTTAACCATTAGTGGGTCTGCTTTGTCCTGAGTGGCAGCTGGCATCACATCTATTCATGGCTACCAAATTAACGATCACGAGGGCTTGGAAGACCCCCCTCCTCAGCTTCGACGCAGTCAAAAATCGGATGAATTTTATAATGATTAATGAGAAACTGACGGCTATGCTGTTAAACACTCACATGAAGTTTCTGCAGATCTGGTGCCCCTGGCTTGATATAGCCCAACTGTCTAGATTTGACTAGTCCCTTTTGTCGATATAATATTTTTTTTTCCGTTGCGATCCTTTGGAGCCCTTTGTCTTTTCTTTCTTTTTTCCTCCTTTTCTCTTCTCTGTTACCGTAGCAGCAATATGGTATCTACCTGTTGGACTTCCTTGGGAGTCCTGAGTGTGGAGTACCAATGTACACTCAGTGAGGCTTCGTGTTGTTTTTGTTTTTTTTTTTCCTGCCTTCTGTTTGTGGACTTTGTGATAATCTTGGCTCTTTGTTTACTAATTCATTGGTTTCAAATTGCCTGCCATTTTTGCAAATTAACATGCTTTATTTTACCTCATTATATACTGCGCTTGTGTACTCAGCTTGTTTCCTTGTTTATACTTCAGTGCATTTATAGTACTATCAGAAAACCCTCAGAAAACTTGTGTCTCATTTTTGTTGGTCAGTGATCTTGTTTGACTGTGTTTCTCTGATGTTGTCTTTTCTATAATAAAATCCATTATAAAAGAAAAAGAGTGGATGTCAGACATGGGTAGGAGTGGGAAAAAGTGTAAGAGATAACACAGTTAAAGTAGTTGTGAACATACTATGTTATCGATATCTTCAAATATAGTTGTAACTATGTAGGCACCATAACTGCTTTTACTTAGTTTCAGAAATAATCCATCTTACCTTTCTTACAAGGTTAAAAAATTCTGTCATGTGACCATGCATCTCTTCTTCTTCATGGTGGGGGACACACAGGTTTATTTACTAAAGCTGGAGAGTGCAAACTCAGACTCACTTCTGCATAGAAACCATATCAGCTTCCATATTTTATTGCCAAAGGTTTATTGAACAAGCTGAGGTTAGAAGCTGACTGGTTTCTATGCAGAAGTGAGTCTGGTTTTGCACTCTCCAGCTGTAGTAAATAAATCTCTGTGTGTTCCTGTATTCTATAGTCTGTTAAGCCTGAGGCAAGATGCAAACTGTGCTTGAGCAGGGGGCATGTTCAAGAGGCAGTCTGTGATTTGTCAATGGGGGAAGGGGGGGTGGCTAAACAAGCTACAAAATATGGGTATTTTGTGTGTCTGCACAGTGCCCTGTACCTCCTTTTACTTCTCATCCTGAGGCTTATGCAGAACAGCTTCTGTGCCTTGTGTGATTAGTTTAGAATAAGGAAAAAAATTGACTGGCAGGAATAACTGGGTACTTCAGGTGGTACATAGACATAATTGAGACTATGATTTATAAAATACACATATGTGAACACACACATAGAATAGAAAAAAAAAATATGTTTAACAGAAACTGAAATATTAGAGACAGTTACAGAAATGGGGATACTGGATGTAGACAACCATTTACATAAATGGGGATATTGGATGGAGATAGCCATTTTTATGAATGGGGATATAGGATGGAGACAGACATTTTATAGGACTCGGAATATTGGATGGAGACAGTCATCTAGAGGACTGGAGATATTGGATAGAGACAGTCATTTAGAGGACTAGAGATATTGTATGGAGACAGTCAGTTAGAGGACTGGGGATATTGGATGGAGACAGACATTTACATAAATGACAGTCATTTATAGGAATGGGGATAGCCATTTATAAGCCTGGGGATATTGGATGGAGACAGCCATTTATAGGACTGGGGATATTGGATAGAGACAACCATTTATAGGATTGGGGATGTTGGATGGAGACAACCATTTATATAAATAGGTATATTATATGGAGACAGCCATTTTAGGACTGAGGATATAGGATGGAGACAGCCATTTATAGGACTGAGGATATTGGATAGAGACACTCATCTAGAGGACTGGGGATATTGGATGGAGACAGTTATTTAGAGGACTGGGGATATTGGATGGAGACAGACATTTACATAATTGACAGCCATTTATAGGAATGGGGATAGCCATTTATAAGCCTGGGGATATTGGATGGAGACAGCAATTTATAGGACTGGGGATATTGGATGGAGACAGCCATTTATAGGACTGGGGATATTGGATGGAGACAGCCATTTATAGGACTGGGGATATTGGATGGAGACAGACATTTACATAAATGGGTATATTGGATGGAGACAGCCAGTGTTAGGGATGTAGATATTGGACGGTAACAACCAGTTTTTGGAATGGAGATATTGGACAGAAAGAACCATTTGTAGGAATGGGGATATTGGATGGAGACAACCATTTGTAAGAATTGGGATATTGTATGGAGACAACCATTTGTAGGACTGGGGATATTGCATAGAGACAGTAATTAATAGAAATGAGGACATTAGATGGAGACAGTGGAGACAGCCATTTATTGAAATAGATATATTGTATGGAGACAGCCATTTACATGAATGCAGATATTGGATAGAGACAGTCATTAATAGAAATGAGGATATTAGATGGAGACAGCCATTGGCAAATGCTCATAAAACAATCACCATAAATAAAGGACTGTGTTCACACTATAAAGTAGATTTGAAGCCAAAACTTTATTTTAAACTGGGTAGCTTAGTGGAGTATTTAAACTACTTTAATTTTTTTCATCTGTGACTCATTGCAGAGATTTCCCTTAAATTCCTAACCAGAAGACTCAACCAGAAGCAAGATGATATCTTTCCAATGTGAGGGACATCTCCGTTTTGGCAGTTGTTGCCGTAACTAGTGGGCTCCTTGGAAGATTTTCTCTCTCTTCCTGTTTTGGAGGCAATTTTAGTTTTACCCTCACTATCATTCTTGGTGACAATGGTAATCAGAAAAAGTCGAGAGAGAGAATCTTCCTATTGATGACAGAGATGACAATAAAAACTGACAGTGGTTCTCACTCCTCACCACTTTATCCAGAAAAAAAACACTTTAAGAAAAAATGTCACTAGTCACAGGCTTCAGTTAATATTTTCATAATTTCTGTGTAATGGATAGATGTAATAAGTTGCATAGGTTTACCATATGGCTGTCTTTATGGCCTCTTTACCAGTCAAAACCTTCCCTAGGTATTGTTTATTTATACTGAGGAAATATTTCATAAAATATTTACAGCATGAAGATGAATCTTTTATAATTCCTGCTAAACATAATTAAAGGTTTGAACTAAGATAAGGCATTGCATTGTAGATGAGACACTTTGGCTTCACATCAGATTGGTTTTAATTTGAAATG
Source organism: Staurois parvus (assembly GCF_062004578.1). Classification (NCBI taxonomy): domain Eukaryota; kingdom Metazoa; phylum Chordata; class Amphibia; order Anura; family Ranidae; genus Staurois; species Staurois parvus. The sequence goes on along the minus strand of NW_028318547.1, from coordinate 2,635,822 downwards.
ACAGCTCTAAATTACTCTGGATTTAGGTTTAGATTCTAGCTGGGTATACACTTCAGCTTCTGTTGAACGGTCCTGCTTGAAAACCAGCATTCAATATGCGCATGCAGCCAATGGCTGTAGTGCTTATCAGTGTATTCTTTCAGAATACAATAGAGTGGTGCAGGGACCCGTGTTTTTTTTTTTTTCATTTATCCACTGGTTGAACTAAAAAATAAACTATGCGTGTATACCCTGATTAAGCTTTTTCAAGTATGAGCTAAGCAATAGTCATGAACTCCAAAAGTATTGACCACACATATTACAATCTGTTTATACAATCTACTATCTACTAAGCTTAGATAAATTGTACAAATATCTTAAAGTGTATATATCTTAAGTGTGCTCATAAAAGTGACAAAACAATCATAAATTGTTAATGAAGTTGTAGGAAACATTGCATCCATTGGAGCATAAGTAGATTTTATTGCTAACAACACATATTACAATTTGATTGTATACTCTCCTTTAGATTTGCCAAAACCTATTTGGTGTGAGGGTTTTCCAAATTTGATGTAAATAAAATGGATCATTTAGCTTTACCCCCACACTACATGACTATGCAAAAGTTGATATAATGATTATACAATTAGATTTTAACTTGTCAGGCCATTTTAACCACTTAGGCCATTTTAACCACAATAGACCAGGCCTATTCTGGCACACTTTATTAACATGTGAAATCAATTTATTTTGGTAGTAAATTACTCAGAACCCCCAAACATAATATATTTTTTAAGAAGAAGAGGCCCTAGAGAATAAAATGGTGGGTTTTTAATTTTTTTTGTCACATGGTATTTGTGCAGCAGTTTTTCAAACACAATTTTTTTGTAAAAAATGCACTTTCATTAATTTTAATGCTCAAGAACACAATTTAATATCCAGTTGTTTCTTAAAATATAAAAGATGATGTTACGCTGAGTAAATGGATACCGAACATGTCACAGTTTAAAATTGTATATGCTCGTGGAATGGTGCCAAACTATGTTATTTACCATAGGCAATGCATTAAAAGCCTTTACAGTTTACCAGTGTAAAGTTACACAGGAGGTCTGTTGCTAGAATTATTGCTCTCACTATAACTTTCACAGTGATACCTCATAATTGTAATGCAAACATATGCGTGCTTTTAAATATGCGTGTGCAGTCAACATACATTTTTCATTTATTTTATTTAAAAATCTATATTTACATGGTCCCTTAAAATCCAGCAAGCCAGCTTTTGGTCTCTGGATGGTGGCAACCATCTTAATCATAAGAGCTATATGTACCTGTTGCCAGTTCTTAGACACATATACGAATGCAGTGTACTTTTAAGGTTTTATATGGTTAAATAAAGTCAGCTGCATTGCACAATTAATCTTTTCCCTGATAGTGGCGGTGTATTGCATTTGAAGGAATCACTTCCTGATACATGTAAATGGTCAAGTTGGTGACAAGATACGCAATGGATTCAATAAAAAAAAGCACAGTGAGACCTATCTAGCGATAGAAGGTCCATCCATTGTGGGGAGTGTAAATCCATGCGGGGTCCTCTGGAGCACCTGGGAGTGGTCACGTATTTATCTGTGACCAATGGCATTAGCACCTATTCACCTACCTTTTTGTTTTTTAAGCAGCTATTATGTGAATGGGACTTATTGAAACATTGGACATTAGTTGTATTTTCTGGTGTTGTTTATCTCTGCACTTTTACATGTGGCAAACTGTTTAGTAGTCTTGATTCACATTTTTGGCAACACAATCTATATACACATCTGAAGATGCATGTACACTTGGAAAGATTTAAAAAGATCATTTGAAATCAACTATTTCACTGTATGGAAAAAATCTAGAAGTATTGTTGATTTAAATGACTGCCAGTTTTTCCAGGACTGGCTAAAAAGTAGTCTTCAAGTCTTGTAGTCTTGTAAAAAAAAAAAGGGATTTTCAGGAAATTCTTACAACAGTTGGTGTCAAAATATACATGCATCTACAATCAGAAAGAGATTGCACCAATTTAAAGTGGTTCTAAAGGTTCAATTTGTTTTCTTTAAAATAATAACCAGATCATACTTTCCTGCTCTCTGAGCCCTGATCCTCTTCTTCTCGAGTCCCCAGGTGCTGCTTCTTTCCCCTCTCCCTTGCCAAGTGCCCCCAGAGCAAGCAGCTTACTCTCATGGTACTTGTGCATGCTCACTCCCAAGCTGGCTCTGTGTGTCAATGGGACACACAGAGTGTAGCTCAGTCCTGCCCCTCCCCTGTTCCCTCCTCACTGGCTGTGAGGGACAGCAGCGGGAGCTATTGGCTCCTACTGCTGTGTCTCAGCCAATGAAGTGCACATGGCTGGATCAAGATGGGGCTAAGGAAAGTAATAGGGGGGCTGTGAGGGGAACTGCACACTGAATGGTCTTTTTACCTTCATGCATGGAATGCATGAAGTTAAAAAAACCTTAACTCTTTACAACCACTTTGACCTGTATACAGTATAAGGTGTGTCAGAATAAAAGTCTTTGCTGTCAAAAAGAAAATTAGAGCAAGACTACAGTTTGCCACTAAACATAGACAAAGACCAGGACTTCCAAAAGATGTGCTGAGGAATGATGAATCAAAGATAGGTTTTTTTTTTGGCCCCAGTAAAAGTATATTTGTTTTCGCAAACTGAAGACAGAATTTCAGGAAAAAGAATCTTATACAAACTGTAAAGCATGGTGGTGGAAACTTTATGGTTTGGGATTGCTCTGCTGCTTAAAGGCCTGGGCAGCTTGTAGTCATTAAATCAAATATGAATTCTACACCATATCAAAGTGTGCTTGATAAGAATGTAGAACCATCGGTCCAAAAGTTGAATATGGACCAAAACGTGATCTTTCAATATAATAGCAATCTGAAGTGCACTAGTAAATCCACTAAAATTGCTCAAAAGAAGAAAAATACGGTTATGAATGTGTCTAGTTCAAGCCCCGATTGGAATCCTATTAAAGGAAACTCACAAACATCCTGGGATTTTTATGGAGGAGGAGTGATCAAACTTTTCATTGAGCCAATGTCACAGACTGGTTGGCAGTTATGCAAAATGCCTACTAAGAGTAATTTCTGCTAAACGGGGCTTCTAAGTCATATACTTACTTTTTCCATCTTATTACGTCTGGAGGAAAAGAAATTTAATCTCCAAACACAGAAAGGTTTCTTCACAGTGAGAGCTGTAAAAATGTGGAATAGACTCCCTAAAGAGTTTGTTCTGGCCAGCTGAGTGGATTGCTTTAAAAAAGGTCTAGATTATTTTTTAGATACACAGAATATAACTGGATACTAACATTTATAGGTAGAGTTGATCCAGGGAATATCCGATTGCCTTTCGGGGGATCAGGAAGGCATTTTTTTCCCTGCAGGAGCAAATTGGATCATGTTTTGCCGGGTTTTTGCCTTCCTCTGGATCAACTGTGGGCACAGGATTAAAACTTTTTTTCTTTTTTAATGGTTGAACTGGATGGACTTTTGTCTTTTTTCAGCCAGACTAACTATGTAACCATGCCATTTATTGATATTTTTGTTGAATAAATGATTGAAAAATCAAACGAGGATGCCTGTTTATATGTAGAAAAGGTCAACAATTTCCATGAGGTGTACTTTTTACATGGCTGTATATGTAATTCTAGACTTCCCTCAGTGAATACCACATGCTAAAATTATCAGAAGTTAACAGTTCAAAAATGACTAGCAGTCAAAGTTGTAAGCAAATCAATATTTTCTCTATAAAAGTCAAGCTTTGACCCATGTTCTTCTGCACCCCAAACCTCCTTATAGGAATTGTTTTTAAATTGTATTTTTAGTTGTGGTCAAAAAATTTAAATATATCAATTATTATATTATTATTATTATACAGGATTTATATAGCGCCAACAGTTTGCTCAGCGCTTTATATCAATAGCAGACTATTGTTACTGCTTACAGAATTTGGACATTTATAGATACAGTATAATATCAGCATAATAGAGGAGAAGTCCTGATGTATATAAGCTGTTATAATACACATTTAGACCTTGATGAACATTGAGTTTATATTATTTTCTACATCAAAATGATTGAAGACTCTGGATAAGGAAAGCATTTAATGGACTCCAACAAGTAATAATAAAAGGCCTATATGTAGTTGTAAGCTAATGGCACCAATAAATTGATATTGTGCTTTCAGAAAGAGTAACTGGCAGTGATGAAGTTAAGTTTGAAATGTAGCAATATATCAGTGCAAAGAGTCATGTTGCCAGGAAACTAGGATGCAGCTGAAGAAGTATAATGTTACAACTAAGTGTATAACTGATCTCTCAAAATAAATTCTTCATTACAGATGGGAATGATAACATATATAAAACAGTTAAGCACCAGGTATTTGAGCCAATGGCACTCTGCCTTTACTAATTTGTCTTCCTTAAAAACTTTTTGTAAGTGACCCCAAACATGCTTGGCGTGGTGTGGCGTCGTAGATGAGGCATGTACATAGCATTTCTGACACCAGCCTCAAGCACTTTACAAGAGGAACATTGTGCCATTATTAAATGTATGCTAAGACACAGTGAACACTGAAGAAGGTTGCAGGGTACCTGGTTTTGGAAAGGTTTTGCTCACATAAATGTACATGCTGAAGTCAAGTTTGTAACTTTCAATTCTTAACAATTCTTTATTAATAAAACAAATACATTCTAATCATTACAGTGAATGCAAAGTCCAAACTTTTTTTTGGCTTTGGATAGAGTAGGGAAGGGTAAAAACATCTGTTAGGTATGTATTGTGGTCTGTGTCATCACTGGGGATGTTCTCCCTCTGTTTGTCCTGGTGACCAATATCACTGGTACAGAAAGTAATAGGAAATCCACCATTTTTCAGTCGTCACAGGAACAGGAAACCTCTTCTGGTAACAACTGTCTAAAAGAGATTGTCCCATTACTTATTGCAGATTACCACTCATTAGTTGTAGTGGCTGCATCAGTTGTCTTTGGCTTTCTTCCCTCTGTTTTCACTTGGTGATCTGACCAGTAACACACCTCCTGTATTAGTGAGACAAAACTCTGAAGGGAAGAGCACAAGAGGCACAGCAGATAGCAGCATTGTCAATTTGGGGGGAGGGTAGCGTTAAAAGTATTAGCAGATTTAAATACACTAAACAAAGTGAAGCCAAACTTAAGCTCACATTTTTAATCCATTACAGCAGTTTTTTTTTCTTTTGTGATAAAGGTTGTGCATGAATAAATAAAAGGTGATTATTTTAATCACCCCTGCCAGTGTTAAATGGTTTGTCTCATCCATGTAAACTGATACATTTTGCTGAGCATGGATAACAAGATGAAAATAGAAGAAAGCCTGAAAAAGGGAACTAATGCAGCCATCACATCTAAGAATTGGTAAGCTGCAATATAATAAATGTTTGCTTTTGGGGACCACACCCAGGAAGGAGCCTAACCATGGCTTGGAGCGGGAGCTCAATGTGAGGGCTCCTGGCTCCCAAGCATCTCAAGTGTCCTGCCAAGAAGGGGAGAGATGTGCGGGTAAGCCCTGGAGAGAGGGGGGGTCTGCCTGGTGTGGACCGAGGACCACCGGGAGTGGCGTCCATCGCGGCGGACTTCCTGTGCTCTCGGCCCGATGCTGTGTGTTCCCCTGAGCTCAGTGGATGCCGGGCAATCAAGAGATCTGCCACAAGGGAGACACCAGCTCTCTTCCTCCTGCACACAGGACCGTGGCAGCTAGAGACACGCGGAAACGGGCAGGGTGAACCCCCCCTGCAATCCACTCATTGTGTGAGGGGAATGTTGAGTGCAATGTTCCCCAGAAGAGAGTACCTGGAGCCACCTCACCCCTCACTTGGAGTAAAGGAAGAGATGTCCAAAAGTGTGGGAAAGTCTCTCAGAGAAGTTCAACCTCCCTACACGCTTGGTATGATCTCCTAACCTTTAACTCGACAGATATCAAACATATCCCTACTCCAATCACTAAACTACACCTCATTATTCCTTCCCTAAACCTGCTACAGTGGCGAAGCCGAGGCATATCTCTTATACAAGACCTCATTACAACTCACAACTTAGACTCCTTTTCGACTCTTCAAAAGAAATTTAACCTCCCCGACACTGAACACTTCACCTACCTGGGAATAGCTCACTTCCTACAAAAGGTAAACATTCCACATTTTTTTAAAATTCCTACCACTGCATACCAATTCCTTAACAAAATACAATACCTGAGAAAAGGGATTTCAACTTTCTACACATACATAACCAGCTCACAATTTACCCTACAAACTACCTCTCTAATCAACTGGGAGAAACTTCCACACAACCAATACTACCGCACACATGGGAAAAAACCTTTAATATCACCCACAAAGCTTCTCAATGTAGCTCCCACTGGGAATCTTACATGAAAATTTTACACCAGTGGTACTTAACACCCATTAAACTCTCTTTATATTACCCTCAACTCTCATCCGCTTGCTGGAGACAATGCGGAGAAACAGGATCAACGCTCCATATACTTTGGACGTGTAAATCTCTCAGATCTTACTGGAACAGCATTTTTCAATTGATCTCAACACTAACTGAAACCCCAGTAACACCAAACTCTGCTCTTGCACTCCTCCACATTGGAATTGACAAATTCCCTAGAGATTCTCGTACTAATATTATCCACACATTAGCAGCTGCTAAGACCAACCTTACCAAATTATGGAACTCTTCCAAAATTCCCTCCCTCACTTCACTTATAACAGATCTTAACTTCCAATGTGATATGGAAAGAAGATCAGCCCTCAACAATTCCTCCTACCACACGTTCAAATACCAATAGTCTTGATGGCTACAGAACCCAAACTGTTCCGTAAAATGCTGATAAATTAACTGTACAATATTAAGACCTCTTACCCTAAACTGGTGCTTTCATCACCCCCCCCCCCTTCCCCTCCCCCCCACCTCCTCGCCACCATACCAATCTATCCCTGTTCCTTACCTCCTTCACAAAACATACACACTCATATACGGTTCACACCAAACCAAGCATACCTCTCAGGTCAATGCGATTTACGTATATAATGTCCCCAGCCAAATGGTGGGGAATTTATTTCGCACTAAAATGTATTGCTGTACTTGACTATGAACCGTATTTTCATACTCTGTTGTGTACTAAAATCTTTCAATAAAAATATTAAAACATAAAGATGTCGTTTACAAAGTGTTGAAACGTAGCAGGGGCATTACATAGCCCAAACGGCATCACAAGGTACTCAAAATGTCAAAAGCATGTTCTGAAGGCGGTTTTCCACTCATCGCCTTCTCTTATGCGGATTAAATTGTTGGCCCCCCATAAGTCCAATTTAGTGAACCCTCAGGCTGTTCGGAACCTCTGAAACAACTCGGGCACAAGAGGAAGAGGATACCGATTCTTAATGGTAATTTTGTTAAGTTCTCTGTAGTCGATGCAAGGTCTGAGACACTGATCTTTCTTTTCAACAAAGAAAATACCTGCCCCGGCAGGTGAGGAAGAGGGGCGGATGAATCTCTTGGCGAGGTTCTCGTCTAAGTAATGCTGGAGGGCTTCCAGTTCAAGCTCGGACAACGGGAAAATTTGCCCAAACTGTATTTCTGCCCCTGGAAGTAACTCAACTGGGCAATCGTAAGACCGATGGGAAGGCAATGTGTTGGCCTTCTTTTTATCAAACACATCAAGGAAGTCATGGTAGGTAGAGGGAACTGATTGACTGGCCTCTGGTAAAGGTTGGACTGAGAGACATACAGAAGAATTGGTGGGTGTAGGAGCACCACAGTGCTGCAGACAATATTCTGATGAAAAGATGATTTCTTTCTTGGGCCAATTGATCTGTGAGTTGTGGGCTTGCAACCAGGGTATTCCTAGGATGGCTGGAAACATGGGGGATCAGATGACATCAAAACAAATGAACTCCTGACCCAGGAAGGAGCCTGACCATGGCTTAGTGCAGGAGCTCGATGTGAGGGCTCCCGGCTCCCAAGCACCTCCAGTGTCTTGCCAAGAAGGGGAGAGATGTGTGGGAAGCCCTAGAGAGACCACCCGGGGAGAGGGGGGCTTGCCTGGTGGGTGCGTGGACCGAGGACCTCCGGGAGTGGCTGCCATCACGGTGGGTCTTCCCGTGCTCTTGGCCCAGTGCTGTGTGTTCCCCAGAGCTCAGTGGATGCCGAGCGATCAGGTGATCTGCCGCAAGGGAGCTCTGGGAGACAGAGGAGCCGGCCGGCGTTTCCTGGAGCAAGGGAGACGCCGGCTCTCTTCCTCCTGCACACAGGACCGTGGCAGATGGAGACACGCAGAAACGGGCAGGGTGAACGCCCCCTGCAATCCACTCATTGTGTGAGGGGAATGTCGAGTGCAATGTTCCCCAGAAGAGAGTACCTGGAGCCGCATCACCCCTCACTTGGAGTAACAGAAGAGATCTCCTAAAGTGCGGGAAAGTCTCTCAGAGAAGTTCATTCTCTATAGAAACCAGAGATCTCAAATGGGGGAGAAGTATTGCTGTTTCGAGTGCGGGAAATGTTTTTCATGTAAGTCCTATTTTTATATATACAAGTAATAACACAAGAGGGAGCAGCCACACCCTTGTTCAGAGTGTGGGAAATGTTTTCACAGAAGTCCAGCCTGCATATATATCAGAGACCTCACATGAGGAAGATGCTATATCCCTGTTCTAAGTGCAGGAAATGTTTTCTCAGATAAGTCTAGTCTTTACATATATCAGAGCTCTTACACAGGTGAACAGCCATATGTCTGCCCTGAGTGCGGGAAATACTTTTCAGTGAAGCTTAGTGTTCACACACATCAGAGATCTTACACGGAGGAGAAGTTGTATACCTGTTCGAAGTGCGGGAAATGTTTTTCAGAGAAGCCCTTTTCTTAATATATGACAGAGATCTCATACAGGGGAAAAGCTGTATTGGGGATAAGAGGGTGAGTGAGAGTGGCAAAAGTACTGAGATTAATATATTGCATGGGAACTGAACTGTATGTATTGAACTATATGTTTAAACTGAGAAGGGGTTTACTCAGGGGGTCTTAGAGGAAAATCAGAAAGAGGACAATGTAAAACAGATAAAGACCTAGAAGAAGAGGACCCAGGTAGATCAGTTCGGGAGTGGGGGGAGAGAAAAAGAAAGAAAAGAACTGAGAGGGGGATACCCATGGAAGACAACAAATTTTGATATCAAATCAAAAATAGACACCCCCCCCCAAAAAACCAGAACTGCGTAAAATTTAAATAGTCCCTGACAGCAGGAAAAGGAAGAGCAACAATAAAATATGGATAAATAAATATACAGATCTTTGCTGATTTAGCAGTGGAAACATTAATAAGAAGGAGAACTTTGAAACCGGGAGTTTCCAGCGTGTTTGATCGGATGGAGAAATGGATGTTCAGCAAGGCTGAGATTCACCGAAGATCTGAGAGACTTTTGTGAGAGACTTGATATACAGAAAATAAATATCCCTGGTTGGGAGGAAGAAGAAGGAGAAATGTGGGCTATGGAAAAATGAGGGGAGGCAAGTAGCTATAAGGAGAAATAGAGAGAAGAAATAGTAAAGAGAAAAAAGATGGGAGGGAGGGAAGGGGGGTTCTCTCCCCCTTTTTTTTCTCTCTCTCCATTTCTGCCTCTCTCTTATGATCTTTGAAGTTTACTAGAGTATGGCAGGACACGGAGGATGAGACACGCTTATTGGGGAAAAGTTCATGGTCAGAGCTTCACCTTAAAAGCTGAATCAAAGGTGGGGTTAGGCCCACAAAAGATTCATAGGCAAAATGTAAGCCTAAAGGGAGATGGGGGGGGGAGAGGAGTGGGAGGGAAGAGGGGTGGAGGAGGGACGGGTGGGAGAAGGGTATGGGGAGGGGATAGGTAGTTTAAGACTCTGCAAAATAGTGGGAGGAACATCAGTCTGGAGAAATCCTAGAGATCAAAGGGCAAGATGTGGAGGAAAGAGGAAGGGAGAAGAGATGGGGAAGATAGAGGTGTGGAGAGGAGAAGAATGGAAGAGATTCACTTTGTTACTTATGTTAAAGTGTTAAATAGCCCTGGGAAGAGATTTGGGATTTTTACAGAAATTCAACATAGATTTTCTTCAGTGGCTTTTTTACAGGAGACAAATTTGGTTCCAGAATCAAATGTGAAATTAAATTCCAGATATTATCCAATGTGGTTTTATGCAGATTCCCCAAATAAACGTGCCAAGGGAGTGGCAATAGGGTTTGCGAAAAGAATAAGAATTTAAGCTAGAAGACAGATTGGTAGATCCGGAAGGGAGATTTCTGTTTCTGAAGGGAAAATTACAGGAAATAGACTGTACACTAGCAAATATTTATTGCACGAATAAGAAACCGGAGGTATTCCTAAAAAATACTCTGAGGAAGTTAATGGATTTCAAAAAAGGCAATTTAATTGTGGCAGGTGATTTCAATCTCTGCATGGATCCCCAGATGGATATGACGTCCCCTGTGCAGAGAGATGGTAGTAGGTCTCTGAAATCCTTGAAAAAAATGATATACCAATGGCAACTTGTAGAAATATGGAGAATTAAGCACATGAAGGACAGAGACTATACGTTTTATTCTCATGCAGATGTATTCAAGACTGGATTATATATTGCTGGACCATCGACTTATCGAGTCTCTGGTCAAAGTAAAAAAAGAAGTGATGTCAATATCGGACCATGCCTATGTCACAATGCAATTATTATGGGGAAATGAGCAGATCGGGGGGAAATTATGGAGGTTAAATGAGACACTTCTCCAGGATTCAGAGGTGGATCAAAGAATAAAAAAAGAAATAGAGCAATTTTTTTAGGAAAATGCTTCTGGGGAAGTGTCCGTAGCAACAGTGTGGGAGGCTCATAAGGCCTATATTAGAAGAATCCTGATAGCGATTGGAGAAAACAAGAAGAGGGAAAGAAGAGAAAAAATAAACACGCTTCTTAGTGAACTCTGTGAGTTAGAGCAGATACATAAACATAAAGTAACAAAAGAGATTATGCAGAGGGTAATAAATAAAAGAGAAGAATTAAATACATTTCTGGAAGAAGATAAGAGAGGAGTGTTCAATAAAATAAGTGAGAGATACAGATAGGGAGATAGGCCAGGAAAGTATTTAATAAGGGCTCAGAGAAAAAAAAAATCTAGGAACTATATAGAGAAAATAAGAGCCCACAAAGGAGAATTAATGTATTCAACTAAAGATATAGCTAAAGTGTTTAAAGAATATTATAATAAGTTATATAATATTATCCCCCACAGCTCCATAAGTAAAGATGAAGTAGGAAAAATAGAAAAAAGACAGACATACTTAAAAAAGGCAGGATTAACAAAATTAAGTGAGGAGCAATTAAAATCCATAGAATCAGCAATAACACAGGAGGAAATACACTTAGCATTAAAGAGCACTATAGCTTGGAAAAGTCCAGGACCTGATGGATATACAGTGAGATATTATAAAAAATATAAAGAATTATTAGTACCTAAACTGAGGATATATATGAATGCATTGGGAGGAGAGATGGAAATGAGGAGGGAATCCCTACAAGCCCATGTAGTTCTCATACTTAAGGAATGTAAAGATGATACTCACTGTTAAAGTTACAGACCGATTTCCTTATTAAACACAGATATCAAACTATATGCAAAAGTTCTGGCAAACAGGTTGAAAGACCTAATGCTGGAATGGATACACATACTGTAGACCAAGTAGGCTTTGTCCCAGGGAGAGAGGGGAGAGATAACGGATTGAGATCTCTGTTTCTCATATAAAAAAGTAGGAAAGAGAAAATTCCTGTGGTGGTACTCTCTATTGATGCTGAAAAGGCATTTGATAGAGTAGATTCGGGATATATGTTGGATACATTGGAAGTATTGGGGATAGGACCTAGAATGAGAGAGTGCATAAGGAAATTATATAGTCAACCCTCTGCAGCAATCATGGTAAATGGGGAATTGTCAGAGTATTTTGGGATGCAGAACGGAACTAGACAGGGATGCCCTCTGTCTCCATTGCTCTATGTTTTATCATTGGAATCTCTTTTGGCTACAATAAGGAATAATATAGATATAAAAGGAATTTGGATAGGAGATATGGAGCATAAAGTGGCAGCTTATGCAGATGACATGGTGTTCTTTGTGGGAAACCCAAGGATAACATTGCCAAATTTAATGAAATCACTGAAAGAATATGGGGGGATGTCAAATTTAAAAACCCAACAAAAACAGAAATTTTAAACATAAATCTTCCAAATAGAGAAAAAATAGGTTACAGGAGGAATTTTCCTTTGTTTGGAGAGAAAAAGAATTGAAATATCTAGGAATAAAATTAACTGTATCCTCCAAGAACTTGTATAAATTGAATTATATCCCATTGTTAAATGAGATCAGGGATGAACTAAGGAAATTAGGAGGGGGAACCCCGTCATGGATAGGTCGTATACATTTGATAAAAATGGTGATTGTTCCAAAAATATTATATAAATATCAAATGATACCAATTAAACTACCAGAAGTATTTTTTAGATCAATTAAAAAAAGTTAAGATTTATTTGGAGGAATAAAAAACGAGAATAAGCCAGGAAATGTTATGTAAAAATAAAGCGAAAGGATGATCGGGAGTCCCAGATTTAAAAAGATATTATAACTTGGTAATAATGGCGAGAATTTTTGACTGGACATATAATGCAGAGGGGAAAAGCTGGGTTAAAATAGAAAATATACTAAGTAATACTAAATTAAGTGGAATTGTATGGTTACCTCCACAATACAGAGGATTAGCAGATAGTACAAGTTTGTTCACATTTAATGTTTTAAGAGTTTGAGATGTTTTACACAAACAGATGGGATGAGAATTTAATTCATTGTTAATGCTCTTAAAGTCCACAGAGTTTTTCCCTCCCGGGTAAAGAAGGTATAACAAGGAAGTGGATTAAAAAGGAAGATGCACAATTAAGGGATTTAATGGTGGGGGAGGAAATAGGGTCACTTAAGGAATTGGAAAAAAAAAAGAGAAGTTTTTATGAGAATGGATGAGTGGCGTTATTTTCAATTGAAAAACTTTATAGGAAAGCTTCCAAAGCCTGCAAGTATAAGAGAGGATTGGAATCCTTTTGAGCACTTGTTAGGTACACGAGGAGATGGGAAACACGGAACCTCTAAAATATATAAGATTCTCGCTGAAATAAACGCAGATATAAGTCCTCCATATATAGAAAAATGGGAAAGAGAAATAGGAGTTACAATAGATGCGGAAAAACAGAGGAAAATGTATAGAATAATCCACGGAAATATAAATATGCAGGAGCTGGAAATTAATTATAAGTGTTTGGCAAGATGATATATCACACCGAGTGTGGCACATAGATTGAGTGGAGATAATTCACCTTTATGTTGGCATGGATGTGGAGGTAGAGGCACAATGTATCACATATGGTGGGAGTGTTCTTAAGTACAAGAGTATTGGGGGAAAATAGTAAGCTTGATTCAGAAAATTAGAGGTTGATATTCTAGTAGACCCAGATATTTGCCTTTTTCATAGTACTAAGCTTTCAGTTAAAAAATACAAAGAAGCTGGTTTATTGTACTATTTGAATGTAGCAAAGGGACTGATACCCAAGTATTGAAGGAGACAGGACGGTGCCGAAAATAAAAGACAGGGTGAATAGGGTGGATCAAATATGTAAATTGGAGGAACTTTATAATTTGAATGAAGATAAGATGGAGAGTTACCATACAAGATGGAACAAATGGGAGGAATTCAAAAAGTCAAGGCTAGCCTTAGAGGTTATGGGGGATTAACATAGAATAATATGGAAACATATTTTGTACTTCTTTTATAGGGATTACGATCTCCAGAAATGAACAGGAAAATGCAGAGCAGAAGGGGTCAGGGATTGGATGGGGGGGGGGGGGATGGGTGTTAAATAGATAGAGGGGTGAGCAAAACCTTGGACAGAGGGGTGGCTGTGGACGTGGTATACTTGGATTTTGCAAAAGTGTTTGACACAGTTCCTTACACACGGCTAATGTGTAAAGTACATTCTACAAGCTTGGAAAAACAGTTTGTAAATGGATAGAAAACTGGCTAAAAGTGAGTAGTGGTTAGTTATTCATGCTCTGAATGGTCTTGCACTGTCAGTGGTGCACCCCAAGATTTAGTGTTGGGACACTTACTTTTTAAAATATTTATAAACAATATAGGGTCTGGGATTAAAAGTACCATTTCAGTCTTTCAGATTACACCAAGCTATGGAGGGGAATAATGTCCTTACAGGATGTCTCCAATTTACAAGCTGATCTCAATGCACTGTGTAATTGGGCAACTGTGTAGCAAATGAGGCTTAATGTTGATAAATGTAAAGTCATGCACTTGGGGGCTAAAAATATGCACACATCATACATGCTAGGGGGAGAACAACTGGGGGAATCAATGGTAGAGAAGGATCTGGGTGTTCTGGTAGATTTTGCTCAAAGAGAGCAAAATCTTTTCTTGTATTAAAAGAGGATTGGACTGCAGTGAGAGAGACATCATTTTGCTCTTGTACAAATCATTAGTAAGACCTCATCTGGAATACGCAGTTCAGTATTGGGCACCAGTTCAAAAAAGGATATCGGGAAACTGAAGAAAATGCAGATGAAAATGCAGAAAAGGCAACCAAACTGATAAGAGGCAAGGAGGAGCTCAGCTATGGAGAAAGATTACAGGAACTGAATTTATTTTCTCTTGAGAAGAGATTAAGGGGGAATATAATCAACATGCAGAAATACTTAAGTGGTCCATATAGAGAACTTGGTGTAGAGTTATTCAAATTAAGTTCATCACAGAAGCCAAGGGTCAGGGCTGGTGCTACACTATTTTGTGCTTTAGGCAAGACCAACTACTTGTGCCCCCCCCCCCCCCCCGAAAAAAAAGAAAATATTAAAACAGCAAAACATGAAACTACTATATTTTTTTTCAACTTGCAAAAATAAGTGCCATAAGATGCCACCAGCACCAATATTAAAGACAAAATATATATCAACCAAGTATAAATTAACCAATCAAATAGAGGAACAAACAAAAAAAGAGTTACAAATGTCTCAAAAAAGTTTCTGTTTCAGACACATCAAAATCTCACTTTTCGTGCCTTTTTCCTTTGCAAATTTTTTCACCAATTCAACCAGATCAAGAGCTGATGTCTGGGCATGTTCAATTGATATAGTTGCCAAGCCAACTAGTCTCTTTTTCAATATGGTAGAATGTATGTAAGTTTTTATAAGTTTGAGCTTTGAGAAACTAGGTTTACCACTTGCCACTGATACTGGAAGTGTGAGAAAGATCCTTAGAGCAACAGAAACATTAGCCAGATTATTCAGGAGTTTTTGTTGTAGTATGTAGAGAAGTACTTCTCGTGGCTGCACAAGCTATTGCTACAAGTTCGCAACACAGATTTTCAGCATCAATATCTTTTGTTTTCATTATGCTTCAATGATTTTTCCAAATTCTTGCAGTACTTAAGTACATCTTCAGTAGACTTTTTCTTAATACTGTATATATGGTACAGGAAGCCAAATAGTGAATTATATTGTTGTAGCTGTTGGAATCTCTCTTCAATAGATTGTATAGCCATGTCTAAAACCTGTTTTGAATTTCTGCATTGGATATTGTGTTGCCTCTTCTTGAGCTTCATATTCAAGCTGCCATTTCTTTCTCCTGTTTCTAACTTGATCTTCTGTCTCAAAGTTTGGTAGGATCTGCATCTCCTTTGCAATCTCAGTAGCATTTGTCAAAACTTGTTGAAAACCCTCATCACATATGCAGTCCACAAGATCATTCTTAGTTACTTGCAATTGTCTTGTTGCTAAATTTAAGTCAGCTTCCTTGTTTTGTAGTAACTTATTTGTAAGATTGACTTCAAAAAGAATGTTGTACCATGTCACAAGGGATACCACAAACTTGAACTTACTAATTGCAACAGCAAGGGCCTTGGCTTTAGTTCAGGACGTATTTCCAGATGGGCCTGTTAGGCTTGCATCTTCAAATATCTCTCTCAAAGCATCATACATATACTGTATATTAGCAAGATTATATCTCTGTGGTTTCAATGCATCGATCCAACTCTCCCATCTTGTTTCATTCAATGCTTTAACAGTTATGCCTAAGTCTGATATATGGCTAGTTAGAAATTGCTAGTGCTTAGTCGTTGTAGAAAAATAATTATAGATCTGTTGAACCAAACTGAAGAAAGTAGTTGCTTCCAGACAACACCTAGCAGCATCATTGACAACCACGTTTAAAGAGTGTGCATCGCAGGGCACAAAAAAAGGGTTTAAGTCCAGAATTTGCTTTTGTGCACCATTTTCTTTGCCTTTCATGTTACCACTATTGTCATATCCTTGAACCACACAGATTTTCAATTGGTAATCCAATTTGCTTAAGCTGTTCAATGAGAATATTTGCTATAAAGGCTCCTGTAGTATCTTGTAGTGGAATAAATCCTAAGAAATGTTCTCTTATGGTAATGGTTTCAGATTAAGACGTCCCAATATCTGATGGCTCTAAGACGTCCCAATACAATCATTGTCATTTGCTCTATATGACTAAAATCAGATGTGCAACCCAGGATAATTGAGTAGCATTTGGCTAGGTTGTAGGTGTTATAATTTGCTCCTTAATAGCATCGGCTGGAAGCTGTATAAGTTCATTCTGGATATCTTTTCAGAGGTAGTGAACCATTGTTTCCCAATCTTTAACCCTTCGCAAATGTTCATTCATGATAGGATCAAAAAGGGCTAGACATTCTACAAACTTAAAAAAAAATTCTATTGCCAGTAGTGTACAACTTTTCATTTGTACCCCGGAATGACAAGTTGTGCATAGCAAAAACCTTTACTAAAGCTATCAAGCGTTGCAAGATTTGTTGCCAATATTGTTCTTCTTGCCTAATTTTCTGCTGGTTAACAATATCTATAGTGTTTTGTTTAGATAAGCACATTTCGAGATCACGCTAGGCTTGATAGTTTTCTAAATGGTCAGTATTCCTCTCATGTGAAGAAAGAATTGCTCCAAGGTTCTTCCAGTCTTTGGAACTTGCTTCTTGTAAGGATGATGCAACACTTCTTTTATTGAACAATTTACAGCAAAAACAAAAAAACACGTATTTTGAGGCTGAATATATTAACCATTGACAGCTGACTTCACCGTTTGTCAGTGTCTTATTGTAGCATACAGGAGAAAATCTTTGTTTTTTTTTTAATCTTTGGGAAAATCATGTGACACAACCCGCTGTAGTCCATGCTGTATTATACACTGTCGCAGATCATCACTGCAAACGTATGGCCATTTTGCAGGGTCACTGTAACCCCAATCAGACACAGTGTCATCTTTTGAGGACCTTGCAATACCTTCACTTTTCCTGACATCCTCTTTTTTCTGTGGGTGTTTTCCTGAAATATTTCCAATTTGTGAAATATCTACGTTAAAGCTTATACCACTTGTAGAAGGGGCACAACATTCAGTTCCCCCAGTGCTAGTTTCAACAAGAGTATAGTCATCTGCTTGATCTTGATTTGCTCTCTGTATATGAAAGTATTTCAAAAAGGACCCCTCTTGCTTTGCTTGCTCCTTGGCTTGCTCTGCCTTTTGTTTGTGGAACTGGGCTATAGAAAAAAAGGGTTATTTTTATCAACCATACTGATCCATCTTTTACAATGTACTATCTATAAATACCCGGTACTGATAGTACTGTCTAAAACACATATATTTCGCCCCAACGCCTGATTTAGGTCAATGATATGCCAAAATAATCTAGCACATAGCTGAACGTATTTCCAAATGAGAATAATGGAGTCACTTTCAGGGGGCACTATCCAGTGTAAATGCTGTGATCACACTATCAGCCCATACACAGGAAGGTTGCACTTTAATTCAGCTAACAGTGTGGGACTGAGGCACAGTCTGTCCCCTGGTAGAGTCTACCTGCCTCCCTCCCAGGCTCTGCTAGTCAGTGTCACAGTCTATCTGTGGCTGGCAGTGGCAGGGTGACACAGTGGAAGTGAGCAGAGCATCCACATATCCCAGCAGACTGGAATTTCCCAGGCAATGAGGGGGATCAGATAAACCGGTGAGTCACAGCAGGCAGCCCAGCCAGCCCTCACACACACAGAGGATACCGGAATGGACAGATCCGACACACAGAGACACCACCACATCAACACTGACACAGACAGATTACTGATCAGCAGCGCCCGCCAGGCCAGCACACACAAGAAGAGGAGCAGGCAGCATGTCATCATAGATACAGTGACTCGTCATCACTCACTACAAGTCACATTGCACTAGTCTACACAGCATTTGTAATGACCGGCCAGCTGGCCAGATCACACAGACACAAGACGTCACTGTCTGTCACTGTCACATTACCTTCCTCTGGAACAGACTGCAGGCACAGCCGTGCAGCTCTGCTGCCCCTGGTGAATGGGACAGAACTCCACAGGCAGTGAGCAGCAGCCAGCCGAGCTACCAGCCGGCTTACAGACCATAAGGGACTGCCAAGTCTGAAACTGAGGAACACTGAAAGGGAGCGAGCTGCAACTCAGCTGCAACACTGGCCCCCAGACACCCGCCGTCATCTTTCTCTGTCCTTTCTTTCTTCCTCTCCCTCTGCCAGCCCTCCTCTCAGCTCAAGGTTTAGAGTGTCAGCCTGTGCTGCTCCCAAGAGCTGTGAAAATATGGAATAGACATGACTCCCTTAAGAGCTGATTGTAGCCAGTTCAGTAGAGTTTTAAAAAAGGACTGAATTCTTTCCTAGATACACATGATATAACTGGATACTACTATTTATAGGTAAAGTTGCTCCAGGGAATATCCAATTGCCTCTTGGGGGATCAGGAAGGATTTTTTTTCCCTGGATGGAGCAAATTGGATCAGGCTTTATTGGGGTTTTTTTGCCTGCCTTTGGATCAACTGTGGGTATAGGATAGTGTATATGGAGGTTTCTATTTGTGTGTGATTTTTTTTTGTCTTTTTCTTTATAGTTGGTTGAACTGGATGGACTACTGTCTTTTTTAACTATATACAGTAACTATGTAACATACATTTACACACACAGTTATCACATTTCATGCATATACTGTATGCAGACAGGCATGCTGGTTTCACCTTAGAGAGATAAAGAGTATTCTCAATGCTCTGGGTGTGGGAGCATATAGTGACTGGCTCCATTCATTGTTTGACCACCCCCTAACTCCCGATTGACCATTGCTAGCTATAGGCATGCCAAATGTATAACAGTGGTTCCAAAAATATAACTGTTTGAGGAACAGTACTTTCCCTGTGCCAACAAGTAGACTCTATGAAAAATACAATTTAAGATTTTTATCAAAATGAGTTTTTAGTCAACATACTGTATTTACAGCTACTCCCATGTGACTACAATACTATACCCATGCGTTAGTTACAATAACCAGTACATCAAACATTTTTCTTTGTATACAAGCACATGTCACTACATTGATGCAAAAAAGAATGGGAAGCAAATTCACAGTTGATATGTTTCACAGCATATAGCTGCTTCTTCAGGAATAGTGGGAGTTACAACATCTACAAAAAAAAAAACAAGAACAAAACAATATAATACATATAATGTACATCAAACAACCCCACCACTGGGTCAGGGTTTAGGAGACTTACCCAAGGCTAGGAAATGGACCAGTCAATCCAAGGCAGCAACCTAGGGAGCCAGATCCTACCCCTGGTGGGTAGAGATGAGCGAAGAAATGAAAAATTCGATTCGACTGATTCGGCGAATTCGTGGACAATATTCGATTCGAGTCGAATAAATTCGCTGTGAATTTAACTTAAAAAAGGGTGTTTCTAGGCTTCAGAGAGACTTAATATTAGTGCAGAACACTGTACCTTTAATTTAAATGCCCTTGGAGTCTGCTGGGGAAGAGAAATAATACTGTCAGTCAGTATGACATGCAGATGAGTGCCGTCGATCTTAGAATCACCGCACACTTCACTCATTTGGGCAGTCACGGGGCCAAAACCAGAGTGTGGAGCCACAGTGTGGCGGTGGAGGCAGCAGCAATGGGAGGCCATACAGCACCCTATGACAAAAATGGAAACCACCAGCAGTGTGAGGAGACCTGAAAGTGGCACATGGCAGAGTGTGGCGATAGAGACAGCAGCAATGGGAGGCCGTACAGGGACCCATGACACACTCTGGACCTGGCAGCAGCATGAGGAGGCGGTACAGGGGCCCATGACAGATTACGGGCCTGGCAGCAGCATGAGGAGTCGGTACAGGGGCCCATGGCAGATTACGGGCCTGGCAGCAGCAATGGGAGGCCGTACAGGGACCCATGACACACTCTGGACCTGGCAGCAGCATGGGGAGGCGGTACAGGGGCCCATGACAGATTACGGGCCTGGCAGCAGCATGAGGAGTCGGTACGGGGGCCCATGACACACTCTGGACCTGGCAGCAGCATGAGGAGGCGGTACAGGGGCGCATGACAGATTACGAGCCTGGCAGCAGCAACTTGGACAGGAGGACGTTCAGCTTCTGCACCGTCGGGTGCGTGCTCGCAAACTGTTGTCTCTTGGAAACGGATTCCAAGAAAGACTGCTGACGGAATCCGTGAAGAGGAGTAGCAGGAGAAGGAGCATCTGAACGAGCGGAATATGCCAACAAGCGACAACAGGGGCCCATGACAGATTACGGGCCTGGCAGCAGCATGAGGAGTCGGTACGGGGGCCCATGGCAGATTACGGGCCTGGCAGCAGCTATGGGAGGCCCGTAATCTGCCAGCACCCTATGACAAAAAATGGAACCCACCAGCAGTGTGAGGAGACCTGAAAGTGGCACATGGCAGAGTGTGGCGATGGAGACAGCAGCAATGGGAGGCCGTACAGGGACCCATGAGAGACTCTGGACCTGGCAGCAGCATGAGGAGGCGGTATAGGGGCCCATGGCAGATTAGGGGCCTGGCAGCAGCTATGGGAGGCCCGTAATCTGCCAGCACCCTATGACAAAAAATGGAACACACCAGCAGTGTGAGGAGACCTGAAAGTGGCACATGGCAGAGTGTGGCGATGGAGGCAGCAGCAATGGGAGGCCGTACAGGGACCCATGAGAGACTCTGGACTTGGCAGCAGCATGAGGAGGCGGTATAGGGGCCCATGGCAGATTAGGGGCCTGGCAGCAGCTATGGGAGGCCCGTAATCTGCCAGCACCCTATGACAAAAAATGGAACACACCAGCAGTGTGAGGAGACCTGAAAGTGGCACATGTTTGGGGCATGATTCATGGCGGATTTAGTCAGTTGTGTCAGGAACTGGTGGTTTGAAATCCAGACTAATCCACGCCTGATTCATTTTCACAAACGTGAGTCTCTCCACACTTTGGGTGGACAGTCGTGTCCTCCGCGGAGTTGCAATACCTCCTGCCGCACTAAACACGCGCTCCGATGCCACGCTACTGGCCGGGCATGACAGCCTTTCAAGGGCAAATTCAGCTAGTTGGGGCCAAAGGTCAAGTTTCGTTGCCCAGTAGTCAAGGGGATTGTCTACCTCGGTTGGCAGGGTGCTGTCCAAGTAGGCCTAAGCCTGTTGTTTGAGGTCCTGCTCCAGGTCCACCTGATGCTGCTGCTGCTGCTGCGGCTGGTTAGTAGTTTCCTCACTGCGCTGGTGAAGAAAGCTACTCATCATCGACTGCAGACTGAGGCAGCCGCTGCTGGTGGAGCTGCCACTGCTCCTACCACCCCACCCCTCCCCTGCTGCCATGGCAGCGGAACACGAGCGCACAGGGCCCACAGTGTCTGAGGATGGACGTTGGCGCAGACAGGCAGAGACCAGCTGACTACATAGGTGTTTTTTATAGTACGTTATTTTGGCCTCCCTCTCAGCAGGTGTGAAAAAGGCCACCATTTTTGAACGGTAGCGAGGGTCCAACAAGGTGGACAGCCAAAAGTCATCCCTCTGTCTGATGGTTATTATTCGGCTGTCGCTACGCAAGCAACCGAGCATGCTATGGGCCATTTGTGCCAAGGAATGCGAGGGACTCCCTGCCTCCATCTCCACAGCATACTGCCACGGTGCGTCTAGGTCCTCTGTCTCCTCTTCCTCCTCCTCTACCAGATGCTCCTGCTCCTCCACTCCTGTCCGCTGAGTGGAAAAACCACCCATTTCACTCAATAATTCCTGAGCACCAATGTCCTCCTCTACCTCCTCCTCTTCTTCCAGTCCTGCCCCCACAGGGGCCATGTGGCGTTGAGATCTGTGCGCCACGTCTACCGCACCCTGACCAGCCATTGTTAACAGCATTTGTTCCAGGACGTGCAACAGAGGAATGACGTCGTTCATCCCATAGTCCTGCCGACTCACGAATAGCGTGGCCTCCTCAAAGGGCCTGAGCAAGCGCAGGTGTCACGCATGAGCTGCCAATGGCTGACATCTAAGTTACACAGGGAGTACCTTTATCTGCTTTTAACCTCAGGAAATCTGTGATGGCCTTTTGCTGTTCGTAAAGGCGGTCTAACATATGTAGGGTTGAATTCCACCTTGTTGCAACGTCACAGCATGAGGAGGCGGTATATAGGGGCCCATGGCAGATTAGGGGCCTGGCAGCAGCTATAGGAGGCCCGTAATCTGCCAGCACCCTATGTCAAAAAATTCAACACACCAGCAGTGTGAGGAGACCTGAAAGTGGCACATGGCAGAGTGTGGCGATGGAGACAGCAGCAATGGGAGGCCGTACAGGGACCCATGACAGACTCTGGACTTGGCAGCAGCATGAGGAGGCGGTATATAGGGGCCCATGGCAGATTAGGGGCCTGGCAGCAGCTATGGGAGGCCCGTAATCTGCCAGCACCCTATGTCAAAAAATTCAACACACCAGCAGTGTGTGAGGAGACCTGAAAGTGGCACATGGCAGAGTGTGGCGATGGAGAAAGCAGCAATGGGAGGCCGTACAGGGACCCATGAGAGACTCTGGACCTGGCAGCAGCATGAGGAGGCGGTATATAGGGGCCTATGGCAGATTAGGGGCCTGGCAGCAGCTATAGGAGGCCCGTAATCTGCCAGCACCCTATGTCAAAAAATTGAACACACCAGCAGTGTGTGAGGAGACCTGAAAGTGGCACATGGCAGAGTGTGGCGATGGAGACAGCAGCAATGGGAGGCCGTACAGGGACCCATGAGAGACTCTGGACCTGGCAGCAGCATGAGGAGGCGGTATATAGGGGCCTATGGCAGATTAGGGGCCTGGCAGCAGCTATAGGAGGCCCGTAATCTGCCAGCACCCTATGTCAAAAAATTCAACACACCAGCAGTGTGAGGAGACCTGAAAGTGGCACATGGCAGAGTGTGGCGATGGAGACAGCAGCAATGGGAGGCCGTACAGGCACCCATGAGAGACTCTGGACCTGGCAGCAGCATGAGGAGGCGGTATATAGGGGCCTATGGCAGATTAGGGGCCTGGCAGCAGCTATGTGAGGCCCGTAATCTGCCTGCACCCTATGTCAAAAAATTTAACACACCAGCAGTGTGAAGAGACCTGAAAGTGGCACATGGCAGCAGAGTGTGGCGATGGAGACAGCAGCAATGGGAGGCCGTACAGGGACCCATGAGAGACTCTAGACTTGGCAGCAGCATGAGGAGGCGGTATATAGGGGCCCATGGCAGATTAGGGGCCTGGCAGCAGCTATAGGAGGCCCGTAATCTGCCTGCACCCTATGTCAAAAAATTTAACACACCAGCAGTGTGAAGAGACCTGAAAGTGGCACATGGCAGCAGAGTGTGGCGATGGAGACAGCAGCAATGGGAGGCCGTACAGGGACCCATGACAGACTCTGGACTTGGCAGCAGCATGAGGAGGCGGTATATAGGGGCCCATGGCAGATTAGGGGCCTGGCAGCAGCTATGTGAGGCCCGTAATCTGCCTGCACCCTATGTCAAAAAATTTAACACACCAGCAGTGTGAAGAGACCTGAAAGTGGCACATGGCAGCAGAGTGTGGCGATGGAGACAGCAGCAATGGGAGGCCGTACAGGGACCCATGAGAGACTCTGGACTTGGCAGCAGCATGAGGAGGCGGTATATAGGGGCCCATGGCAGATTAGGGGCCTGGCAGCAGCTATGTGAGGCCCGTAATCTGCCTGCACCCTATGTCAAAAAATTAAACACACCAGCAGTGTGAAGAGACCTGAAAGTGGCACATGGCAGCAGAGTGTGGCGATGGAGACAGCAGCAATGGGAGGCCGTACAGGGACCATGACAGACTCTGGACTTGGCAGCAGCATGAGGAGGCGGTATATAGGGGCCCATGGCAGATTAGGGGCCTGGCAGCAGCTATGTGAGGCCCGTAATCTGCCTGCACCCTATGTCAAAAAATTTAACACACCAGCAGTGTGAAGAGACCTGAAAGTGGCACATGGCAGCAGAGTGTGGCGATGGAGACAGCAGCAATGGGAGGCCGTACAGGGACCATGACAGACTCTGGACTTGGCAGCAGCATGAGGAGGCGGTATATAGGGGCCCATGGCAGATTAGGGGCCTGGCAGCAGCTATGTGAGGCCCGTAATCTGCCTGCACCCTATGTCAAAAAATTTAACACACCAGCAGTGTGAAGAGACCTGAAAGTGGCACATGGCAGCAGAGTGTGGCGATGGAGACAGCAGCAATGGGAGGCCGTACAGGGACCCATGAGAGACTCTGGACCTAGCAGCAGCATGAGGAGGCGGTATATAGGGGCCTATGGCAGATTAGGGGCCTGGCAGCAGCTATAGGAGGCCCGTAATCTGCCAGCACCCTATGTCAAAAAATTAAACACACCAGCAGTGTGAGGAGACCTGAAAGTGGCACATGTTTGAGGCATGATTCATGGCGGATTTAGTCAGTTGTGTCAGGAACTGGTGGTTTGAAATCCAGACTAATCCACGCCTGATTCATTTTCACAAACGTGAGTCTCTCCACACTTTGGGTGGACAGTCGTGTCCTCCGCGGAGTTACAATACCTCCTGCCGCACTAAACACGCGCTCCGATGCCACGCTACTGGCCGGGCATGACAGCCTTTCAAGGGCAAATTCAGCTAGTTGGGGCCAAAGGTCAAGTTTCGTTGCCCAGTAGTCAAGGGGATTGTCTACCTCGGTTGGCAGGGTGCTGTCCAAGTAGGCCCAAGCCTGTTGTTTGAGCTCCTGCTCCAGGTCCACCTGATGCTGCTGCTGCTGCTGCGGCTGGTTAGTAGTTTCCTCACTGCGCTGGTGAAGAAAGCTACTCATCATCGACTGCAGACTGAGGCAGCCGCTGCTGGTGGAGCTGCCACTGCTCCTACCACCCCACCCCTCCCCTGCTGCCATGCCAGCGGAACGCGAGCGCACAGGGCCCACAGTGTCTGAGGATGGACGTTGGCGCACAAAGGCAGAGACCAACTGACTACATAGGTGGTTTTTATAGTACGTAATTTTGGCCTCCCTCTCAGCAGGTGTGAAAAAGGCCACCATTTTGGACCGGTAGCGAGGGTCCAACAAGGTGGACAGCCAAAAGTCATCCCTCTGTCTGATGGTTATTATTCGGCTGTCGCTACGCAAGCAACCGAGCATGCTATGGGCCATTTGTGCCAAGGAATGCGAGGGACTCCCTGCCTCCATCTCCACAGCATACTGCCACGGTGCGTCTGGGTCCTCTGTCTCCTCCTCCTCCTCCTCTACCAGATGCTCCTGCTCCTCCACTCCTGTCCGCTGAGTGGAAAAACCACCCATTTCACTCAATAATTCCTGAGCACAAATGTCCTCCTCTACCTCCTCCTCTTCTTCCTGTCCTGCCCCCACAGGGGTCATGTGGCGTTGAGATCTGTGCGCCACGTCTACCGCACCCTGACCAGCCATTGTTAACAGCATTTGTTCCAGGACGTGCAACAGAGGAATGACGTCGTTCATCCCATAGTCCTGCCGACTCACGAATAGCGTGGCCTCCTCAAAGGGCCTGAGCAAGCGGCAGGTGTCACGCATGAGCTGCCAATGGCTGACATCTAAGTTACACAGGGGAGTACCTTTATCCGCTTGTAACATCAGGAAATCGGTGATGGCCTTTCGCTGCTCGTAAAGGCGGTCTAACATGTGTAGGGTTGAATTCCACCTTGTTGCAACGTCGCAGATCAGGCGATGCTGTGGAATTCCGTTCTGCCGCTGCAGCTCAATGAGGGTGTTCTTTGCGGTGTAGGAATGGCTGAAATGCATGCACAGTTTACGTGACATTTTAAGGATGTCTTGCAGTGGGATGGTGGATTTTAGGAACCGCTTGACAACCAGATTGAACACGTGAGCCATGCATGGCGCATGGCACAACCTTCCTTGACGCAGAGCAGACACCATGTTCTTTCCGTTGTCAGTCAACATGGTTCCGATTTTTAGTTTGCGCGGAGACAGCCATCTGTCGATTTCTCTGTTCATTACACTCAGCAGTTCCTCCCCTGTGTGACTACGTTCGCCAAGGCATACCAGGTGCAGCACAGCGTGACACCGTTGCGCCCTGCACATGTGATATGCCGGTCGGGTAATGGGACTTGGCACGGGGGTGGCGGCTGAGGACACGGCGGAAAAAGAGGTGGTAGAGGCGGACATGCTTGCTGGACCAAGGACGTGCAAACGTGGAGGCAAAAGCGTCGTGACCTGTCCAAGTTGCTGGTGCGGCTGTGCCGGCACCACGTTCACCCAGTGGGCCGTAAATGACATGTACTGTCCCTGACCGTAGTTACAGCTCCACACGTCGGCGCTGCCGTGCACTTTGGCAGAGACCGACATGCTCAAAGACTGGCCCACCATCTCTTCTACATGTGAATGCAGGGCTGGCACTGCCTTTTGGGCAAAGAAATGACGGCTTGGCACTCTCCACCGCGGCGCGGCACAAGCCATCATTTCTCGGAAAGGTGCTGAGTCCACCAGTTGGAAAGGGAGGGACTGCAGCACCAGCAACTTGGACAGGAGGACGTTCAGCTTTTGCACCGTCGGGTGCGTGCTCGCAAACTGTTGTCTCTTGGATACGGATTCCAAGAAAGACTGTTGACGGAATCCGAGAAGAGGAGTAGCAGGAGAAGGAGCATCTGAACGAGCGGAAGATGCCAATGAGCGACAACTCCCCTCAGCAGAGGTGTTGGAGCCTTGACTGGCTGATAGAGGGCGATTGACGACGTCGGGTGACGGAGCAAGTAACGGAGCGGGTGATGGAGCGGGGGCTGGGGCAGGCAGAACCGCCGTATGTTTATCACGGTTTTCCCAGGCCACCGAATGGTGACGCTGCATATGCTGACGCAACGCTGTAGTCCCAACATGGGCCCCCTGGCCACGCTTGCATTTCTGGCCACATAGTCGACATACGGCTACGTTTACTTCCTCGGGCGGCTTGAGGAAAAATTGCCACACCACCGAGTAGGAAACTTTGCCCCCGCTACTCTTCACTGGCTGACTGCTACTTCCTCCGTGCGCACCGGCACCACTACTGGCCGTGGTGGTAGGCTGCAGTGGAGCTGGTGCTCTACTCCGTGGACGTTTGGCTCCACTGACACTGATGCGACCCTGCTGCTGTCTCCTGGGCAACCCACCGACTGTTTTGCTCGCTGCCAAGCTGCCACCCTCTTCTCCTGATGATGCGGAAGAAATTGCCTGATGACGACGAGGCTGCCAAGTGCGATCAACCTCCTCATCATCAAGTAGGGTCTCCGCCTCACTACTAGCCCCCTCGGCTGCGTCTGGGTCAGGAGACAGACCTGTCTCTAGACCGGCTACCGAGCCACTCTCCTCGCCAGTACTTGTTCGCTTGGCTGCTGAAAAGGCCGATGTCTCCCCCCGTTCCTGACCGCCCTCTGTTAGCTCTTCCTCACTGTACAGTGGGGCTGAGCCCACAGCATGCGATACTTCGCTTGGTGAGGGAACAGCAAAGGACAGGGGCAGGTAGAGGACACGTGATTTCAGTGGGCTTGGTCCCGGGCCATGCCAACTAACGGTTGTGTCTGACGTACCCACCGACCGTTGGCTGTAGGTGTCAGAGGTGACCTGGGAAGAGGAAGACGACCGAGCCAACCAATCAATGACGGCAGGGTTGTCGGTGGAGACACGACCGCTGGATGACACCGGGAGCACTGGCCTCTGGCTGCGAATACTGCTGCCTCGACCCCTTCCTCTGCTGCCACGTCTGCTCGCTCCTAAAACATTGCCTCCTCTGCCACTCCTCTGCATGTTGTCTGACATACTATTTAATTCAACGATTAGGTGTCCCTGAGTAACAATTCTCTGGCACTCAGTAACAATTCTGTCTGTCCCTGAGTATGAATTCTGTGGCCCTGAGTAACAATTCTGTGTCTGTGCGAGTAACAATTCTGTGTCTGTGCGAGTAACAATTCTGTGTCTGTGCAAGTAACAATTTTGTGTCTGTGCGAGTAACAATTCTCTGGCACTCAGTAACAATTCTGTCTGTCCCTGAGTAACAATTCTCTGGCACTCAGTAACAATTCTGTCTGTCCCTGAGTAACAATTCTCTGGCACTCAGTAACAATTCTGTCTGTCCCTGAGTATGAATTCTGTGGCCCTGAGTAACAATTCTGTGTCTGCGCGAGTAACAATTCTGTGTCTGTGCAAGTAACAATTTTGTGTCTGTGCGAGTAACAATTCTCTGGCACTCAGTAACAATTCTGTCTGTCCCTGAGTAACAATTCTCTGGCACTCAGTAACAATTCTGTCTGTCCCTGAGTAACAATTCTCTGGCACTCAGTAACAATTCTGTCTGTCCCTGAGTAACAATTCTCTGGCACTCAGTAACAATTCTGTGTCTGTGCGAGTAACAATTCTGTGTTTGTGCAAGTAACAATTTTGTGTCTGTGCGAGTAACAATTCTCTGGCACTCAGTAACAATTCTGTCTGTCCCTGAGTAACAATTCTCTGGCACTCAGTAACAATTCTGTCTGTCCCTGAGTAACAATTCTCTGGCACTCAGTAACAATTCTGTCTGTCACTGAGTATGAATTCTGTGGCCCTGAGTAACAATTCTGTGTCTGTGCGAGTAACAATTCTGTGTCTGTGCAAGTAACAATTTTGTGTCTGTGCGAGTAACAATTCTCTGGCACTCAGTAACAATTCTGTCTGTCCCTGAGTAACAATTCTCTGGCACTCAGTAACAATTCTGTCTGTCCCTGAGTAACAATTCTCTGGCACTCAGTAACAATTCTGTCTGTCCCTGAGTATGAATTCTGTGGCCCTGAGTAACAATTCTGTGTCTGTGCGAGTAACAATTCTGTGTCTGTGCAAGTAACAATTTTGTGTCTGTGCGAGTAACAATTCTCTGGCACTCAGTAACAATTCTGTCTGTCCCTGAGTAACAATTCTCTGGCACTCAGTAACAATTCTGTCTGTCCCTGAGTAACAATTCTCTGGCACTCAGTAACAATTCTGTCTGTCCCTGAGTAACAATTCTCTGGCACTCAGTAACAATTCTGTCTGTCCCTGAGTAACAATTCTCTGGCGCTCAGTAACAATTCTGTCTGTCCCTGAGTATGAATTCTGTGGCCCTGAGTAACAATTCTGTGTCTGTGCGAGTAACAATTCTGTGTCTGTGCAAGTAACAATTTTGTGTCTGTGCGAGTAACAATTCTCTGGCACTCAGTAACAATTCTGTCTGTCCCTGAGTAACAATTCTCTGGCACTCAGTAACAATTCTGTCTGTCCCTGAGTATGAATTCTGTGGCCCTGAGTAACAATTCTGTGTCTGTGCGAGTAACAATTCTGTGTCTGTGCAAGTAACAATTTTGTGTCTGTGCGAGTAACAATTCTCTGGCACTCAGTAACAATTCTGTCTGTCCCTGAGTAACAATTCTCTGGCACTCAGTAACAATTCTGTCTGTCCCTGAGTAACAATTCTCTGGCACTCAGTAACAATTCTGTCTGTCCCTGAGTAACAATTCTCTGGCACTCAGTAACAATTCTGTCTGTCCCTGAGTAACAATTCTCTGGCGCTCAGTAACAATTCTGTCTGTCCCTGAGTATGAATTCTGTGGCCCTGAGTAACAATTCTGTGTCTGTGCGAGTAACAATTCTGTGTCTGTGCAAGTAACAATTTTGTGTCTGT
Organism: Staurois parvus; assembly: GCF_062004578.1. NCBI lineage: Eukaryota > Metazoa > Chordata > Amphibia > Anura > Ranidae > Staurois > Staurois parvus. The sequence continues at coordinate 2,605,681 of NW_028318547.1, read as the reverse complement.
GCGAGTAACAATTCTCTGGCACTCAGTAACAATTCTGTCTGTCCCTGAGTAACAATTCTCTGGCACTCAGTAACAATTCTGTCTGTCCCTGAGTAACAATTCTCTGGCACTCAGTAACAATTCTGTCTGTCCCTGAGTATGAATTCTGTGGCCCTGAGTAACAATTCTGTGTCTGCGCGAGTAACAATTCTGTGTCTGTGCAAGTAACAATTTTGTGTCTGTGCGAGTAACAATTCTCTGGCACTCAGTAACAATTCTGTCTGTCCCTGAGTAACAATTCTCTGGCACTCAGTAACAATTCTGTCTGTCCCTGAGTAACAATTCTCTGGCACTCAGTAACAATTCTGTCTGTCCCTGAGTAACAATTCTCTGGCACTCAGTAACAATTCTGTCTGTCCCTGAGTAACAATTCTCTGGCACTCAGTAACAATTCTGTCTGTCCCTGAGTAACAATTCTCTGGCACTCAGTAACAATTCTGTCTGTCCCTGAGTAACAATTCTCTGGCACTCAGTAACAATTCTGTCTGTCCCTGAGTAACAATTCTGTCTGTCCCTGAGAATGAATTCTGTGGCCCTGAGTAAGAATTCTCTGGCACTCAGTAACAATTCTGTCTGTCCCTGAGTAACAATTCTCTGGCACTCAGTAACAATTCTGTCTGTCCCTGAGTAAAAATTCTGTGGCCCTAATAACGTTTCTGTGGCCCTAAGTAACAATTCTCTGGCACTGAGTAACAATTCTGTCTGTCCCTGAGTATGAATTCTGTGGCCCTAACTAGCGTTTCTTTGTCCCTAAATAACGATTCTGTGGCCCTCATTAACAAGTCTGTGTCCCTGAGTAATGGTTCTCTGTCCCTAAGTAACTTCTCTCTGTCCCCAATTCTCGTTTCTGTGGCCCTAACTCTGTCCCTGTCCCTAGTACAGAGCGGTCTGCCTCTGTTCAATGACTGCAGGCAAATGAAGATTTCCAAAATGGCCGCTATATATACCTCGACCATTACACAGTGCTGGCTGGCTGGCTGCTGATTGGCTGATGCGATCACATGTCGTTGAGGAATGCATTATGGGGCAGCGCGCCTTGTCTGCGCGCCTTCCCCGACATCCCCGCTCCGTCGCCGCACATGTCAGCCGCCATTTTCGGAAAAATTTCGATTCGCGAGTCCGAATTAGGCTGTTTTTCGGATTCGGCACGAATCGAAATTTTTCCGATATTCGACTCGAATTCCACTTCGGATACTTCGATTCGCTCATCTCTACTGGTGGGTATGGGAGACACACATGCATAGCAAACACTGGTTAAAAACTGCAAATAAGAGGGATTTTCATTCCAGTAAAAAAACACCACCAAAGAAAATATATCCAGTGAATCCAAAATATAAAATAAATACCTATCAAAAGAATGTAATGTCAACACTTATAGGCGGACCATATTTGGCTAGGACACGGTTTAGTCAACCAACATTCCAGCTTCATTTAACCATGGCAAAAAGGAATTATGTTTGACTAAGCTGTGTAAAATAATGTCCCTTGTACATATTTAAAAAAAAAAAATGTAGGCTTTAATTAACACATATTTGCTAATCTAGAATATTTACATAACATCACTCAGTGCTTTAATGCTAAATTAATTCTAATTACAAAGGTTTAAAAATGAATAAATACTATCATAATAACAAACAAAACTTGGCTAAAACAAAATGTATCTTTTTTTTCAGATTGACAATCAACAATTACAGTGCTTCCTAAGACACATTAGCATGTGAGCAGCTAGTTTGACAATACAGCTCTTTTGTAATATACAATGACTCTTGTTTTGAATCAAAACACCCAGATCACTTCTATAGTGAATCATTCATCAAGATGATTGACCCATCAAGTTCAAAGTTCTAGAGTTACATGCTGAGGATACATTAACTTCCTAGTGAGGAAATGATGGCATGCTTCAATGCCTATAGCAGAGCAAGTGCTTACATTTGCATTTCTATTCCACCTCCCCCTTATATTACAAGCTGGGCGCCAGAATGGATTAGGACATACAATTGTACTTTTTATATGGAATCTACTCATTTATAGATTTTGTAACTGACGTTTTACAGTGAGACTAAACCCCCGGTCACATAAAATCGGGTGACCTGCCGATTTCCTTGCGATTTGCAAGACGTTTGACACAGATGTCTATGCGAATCACATGAAAAGTAGTGTATGCAATATTTTAGAAATTGGCGCAGCTCCGACATGACCACTATAATAGCGGACAATAGGGTGCAACTATACTAGGCCTACGATTTGCAAGTCGCCCCAATGTGACCGGGGGCTAAACCAAATTCATAACAACCTGGTAGTCACATGTTAAGAAATGGATTTAGTGAAGCATGCCCCAAACAATTGGAAGCAGTATCTTAGAATTCACACTGCACATTTACAGCTTTGAGGCCATAGGCACAGGTGTGCGTAGACATACTTGCATAACAAGAAATAGACATGTGCACACCGGAAAATGTTGTTTTGTTTTCTGATCCATTTGTTAATTGAAGAATTCATTTTTGGATGCATTAGTTAGACCTATTTGTTTTTGGAATTCATTTAGTATCTTTCGGCATTCGTTTTTTTTTTTTCATTTGGAATAGCTCTGGTTGTTAAAAAGCGGGAGGCTGCCCCATCCTTACCAGCCATGACTCGTTTGCTGTCAGAGGGATTCCCCACTGACAGCAGAATGTAAACAAAAGAAGTTCTGGTTAAATTTAAAAAAAAAACAGGGTGGGGGATACCCCCAATCCTTACCAGACCTGGTATGTATTAAGGGGAACCCCGCACTAAATTTAAAAAAAAATGATGTGGGGTCCCCCCCAAATCCATACCAGACCCTTATCTTAGCAGGCCAGGAAAGGGGGTGATGAGCGAGCACCCCTCCCTCCTGAACCAGGTCACCCTATTTGAATGAGTAGGCGGTACCCCTACACATTTAACAAAAAAATTTGAAAAGTTATAAGAAAAACACAAACACAGTTCTTAATAAGTCCTTTATTTAAAATAAATAAATAAATGTCCTCCGAAGTAGATCCCCTACTACAGAATACCAATAGGAAGCTACGAGGAGTAGATACAAAGCCAGTCACCCTGCATGTGCAGAGAGTGCTACAGAGACCAGCCTTTATTACAGGAAGCTCTTGACCAGAGGCAAAGATCAGGAGATGTTTCAAGCTGTATGTGTGAATGTACCCAAGTAGACCGATTTATCAAGTTGGGTACAACCAGCCTGTCAGATTTTGCATGTGATTATTGTTAGCAGCTATTATAGCCGCTAGCAGTAATTACTGTGTTCTCCTGGCGGGGACACCGCGTCTATGGCTGACTTAAGCGAGTAACTGACCTAAACCCAGCAGCCACTGGAGTCTGAAAAACCTGACCTCCCATCCTACAAACTATTTTCAAAATAATGAATCAGTGGATGGTGAAATCAAGATCAGGATGATAGCCACAGAGCCTGCAGGGCAGCAGGACAGCTTTTTATCTATAGCTCAGAGTGTAACAAATTTTATCTTAAAACCCAGCTCCAGCCTATACGTTTTATTTAGCGCTGAAGATAATCTGCTTCTATTTTATCTTCCCAGGTCCCCCTTATTAATATGCTAATAAATGTTTTATAATTTTTACATAAAACCTGTTTTCATTGCCTACCTTATCTTAAACCCGGTGATGACAATACTGAGTCTCTGTGCTTCTCTATGCAATGCAGGCAGATCATGGCTGGAGAGAGGGGCTCTACATAGATTGCTGAAAAACATCACAGCATCCTGTCTCAGGACTCCTCTCAGGAATTCTCAGCCCTGATGGGATTCACACAAATATCAAAATACCTTGATGTGTGAATGTTAGCTTGACTGTAAACAGAGTGTATTTGTGTAGTACCCTCCTTGATAGGCTGCTAGGATGCTAAGTAAATGTACTTCTTTTTGGCTTCTCTGTAATCACTGGAGCAACTGTTGATTTCTTCTGGCCATTCTGGGTTTCACAGACTGCAGTTGTGATTGTTCTCCCATGCCTTCTGGAGACTTTTGGAATATTGGAGGTTGAGCAAGGCAAATGGGCAGCATAAATATTTTATCCAATCCCTGGGGAGGTGTGCCCAATAGGTGGCTGAAGAGCATATAAATACTCTGTTCATAGTCCTAGGTATAACCCTGCAGGAGGAATCCCCAGCCTGAGAAGCTCAGCCCCTCTGGGCAGACTACTGGAGTTTGTTGGATGTTCATAGTGGTCCCAGCTGTGGCATAGCTTGGAGGTCTACTTCTAAAAATCAGTTTTTTGAAGCTAAGCAAGGGAACCCTCATGTAAGAACCTGGTCTGGAGAGCTCAATGAAGTGTGCCTGATGGAAGTTAGCAGAGGTCTGGCAGTCCTGTGGCAAAGTGAGCATTAACCTCTCCCTCACTGAAGGGTGCCCGGTGGATACTGGATGGAGGCAATTGATGATCCTGTGACATTGAGTTCTGGCCTGAGCTAGTGACTGTGTGCTGTTTCCTTTGGGTAGAAGAGCCAGTGGCAGTCCTGATTGGGTTAGCTTTTTAAAAAGGACTTAGTTTTGTCATCTGTACTTGCTCCTACAAAGAGACTGTTCAAGGAAGCTTAGTAAAGTGGAGTGTCATCCTTTGAATGTTCAGTGAATCTGAAGGATCCCATATCATACACATATGAAATATATATAAAATCCTCCTGCGCTTACCGAATTTTCCGGCGTATAAGACGACTGGGCGTATAAGACGACCCCCTACTTTTCCTGTTAAAATATAGGGTTTGAGCTATACTCACCGTATAAGACTACCCCTCTTCCAATGCACACCAAATAAAAATGAAAAAACATCAGATTTGATTTCAATATGGTATGCTATTTCAGTATGGTATTCCAATGATGGGGTGCTATTCCTCCCACTGACACCAATGATGAGGCACTACTCCTCCCACTGACACCAATGATGGGGCACTATTTCATCCACTGACACCAATGATGGGGCACTATTCCTCCCACTGATACCAATGATGGGACACTATTCCTCCCACTGACACCAATGATGGTGCCCCATCATTAGTGTCAGTGTGTGAGGAATAGTGCCCCATCATTAGTCAGTGGGAGGAATAGTGCCCCATCATTGGTGTCAGTGGCAAGAATCGTGCCCCATCATTGGTGTCAGTGGGAGGAATAGTGCTCCATTATTGGTGTCAGTGGGAGGAATAGCGGCCCATCATTGGTATCAGTGGGAGGAATAGCACCCCATCATTGGTGTCAGTGGGAGGAATTGCGCCCCATCATTGGTGTCAGTGGGAGGAATTGCGCCCCATCATTGGTATCAGTGGGGAGAATAGTGCCCCATCATTGGTGTCAGTGGGGAGAATAGTGCCCCATCATTGGTGTCAGTGGGGAGGAGGAATAGTGCCCCATCGTTGGTGTCAGTGGGGAGGAGAAGTAGTGCTCCATCGTTGGTATCAGTGGGAGGAATAGTGCCCCATCGTTGGTGTCAGTGGGAGGAATAGTGCCCCATCATTGGTGTCAGTGGGGGGAATAGTGCCCCATCATTGGTGTCAGTGGGGGAGGAATAGTGCCCCATCATTGGTATCAGTGGGGAGAATAGTGCCCCATCATTGGTGTCGGTGGGGAGGAGGAATAGTGCCCCATCACTTCCTGGACTGGATCGTCGTGGGACCGGAGCCAGGTAAGGTACAGCAGCCCCTCTGCCCACCCCTGTACTTAGTGTCCGTTGGAGGAGGAGGGGGGGCGGCGCCGCGCCGCCCCTCGAAAAAGTGCCGCCCTGACACCGGCTCGCATCGGCGTATAAGACGACGCCTGACTTTTCAGAAGATTTTCAGGGGTTGAAAAGTCGTCTTATACGCCGGAAAATACGGTATATAGAGTATGGTAAATTATAAACTATAAAGCAGCTCACGCTTAAAACTGAATCTTAATAACTAATAAATAAATACTGTAGTGAAACGCTCAATACCATAACCTTATAATGAAAAATATTTTAAAGTGCAACAATGTGTGCCAATATGTAGTGCCAAACCTATGTGATCCCAGATCTTAATAAATTATCAGAATTTATATAATAAATACATACAAAACCACTCAAATATCATAAATAAATTACATAAATCACACTTTAAAGAGATACGTGCAAAAAATGTGACCAAATTATGTCTATATATCAAATATACACATATATTTCACTCTGCAATAAATACTAATATGTGCAATAAATGATTAAATGATTAAACAACCCCTTTCACAAATTATATACCACAATTAAAGTGATAAGTGCAAAATAGTGACCAAACTGATCCAAATTAAATAATGAGTATAAAATCACCAAAGTTCATATATCCTCTGTTAAAGTGCTCAAACAACAAAGAGTTCATGCAAGGTGATCAAAGTGGTAATTGCTGTGTTGGTGTCAGCACACTTATCCTTCATGGCTAAAATGCCCCCTCACCTCCACTCTGTGACCCTAATGGGCCACCAAGCCTTCAGGATCAATCCTAGATCCTTCTCCAGCAGTATCTGGTATCCTCTTCCTGTGGTTCACCTCTCAGGTAAATAATCTGACCTCCAGACCTCCCAGGATTGTATCACCAACTCTGCATATCACTCACCATAGATAATGGTAAGTGAGAGAAAAGATCCTCATAGTGTAGTATTAAGTGGATAAAAAGACTCTTTATTTTAAAAAAATGCCCACTCACTTGTTAGATGTTGATTTTACAGCATAAAACCACATACACCTCATGCCTGGGTGTAGTGCATGGGTTAGGACTCTTTCTGGGTGTGCCAAGATGGTGCCCGTACCGGAAGTAAGTCACTGCGGACTGGAAGCTGTGTCACGGCGTATCTACGCGTTGCGTCACTATACCACATGACTTCATCAGGACAATCATTTGCTTCCATTAGAGTCAACAAAAATTTTCCATCCTTGTCCTTCAATTTCTTTTTTTTTTTACCTGCTCTGGTTGAAAGCAATTGTTGAATTGTCCCTTTTAAAGGAAAAGTTAACTTTTTAGACAAAAATAATAAATGCACTTTTTTTTGCAGGTAAAAAAATTTCCATTTATTATTTTTGTATACAGGAGCCTGGAAAGTATTGTACCAGTGATCAGTAGGTTGCTGATGCCATGCAGGTCTCCTGCAGACCTGTCAGAATATCTGCTTGCTGTATGGGATGTACAAGCAAGCAGATATTCTGACAGGAAGCTTCAATGAACTACCACAGAGCTCCACAGTGTTGTGGTAGTTCATTGAAAACTACAAGCTCACAGCCGCTAAGGCTGTCAAGAATTGCAGTTCATTCATTCATGGAAGTCCATGAATGAATGGTGCGGCTGTGTGGGCGGAGCCCCGCACAGTTGTGCTGTTTTCAAATTTGACAGACAGTACGGGGAGACTTCTCCCCGTACTATCTGTCAAAGAGAGGGAAGATGCGGCTATAAGAACATGTTCCATGTTCCACCCTAAAAATGAGTGTAACCTGTTCCCAAAGAGGAACTTATCCTTTAACTCTTAGATAGTTGAACAAAAGTTCTGAAAATGACACATTTCTAATGAAATTCTATAGGTATAAGCCCAGCTTAAGGTCCACATGTGAGGCAGAGCCTCCATAATTCAAAGAACTGAAATCCAATCAATGAAAGGGTGGGCCAGTGATACTAATGATTGGGAGCAAAGGGCTAGATTATATTAGGTACACTGGGGAATGAGGAGGGCTAATACACAGTTCTTATGTGAGCCGCTCAAAGTGTGCAGTGATATCAGAGTAAGCAATTTTAGTACAGGAGAAGAGCCTATGCAACTGTGCAAGACTGAAGGCAATTAAAGCAGTATTAAACCCAAAATCAAACATTTGTTATATTGCAGCTTACCAATTCTTAAATGTGATGGCTGCATAATTTTCCTTTTTTAGGCCAAATTACCAGGCGAAAACAGAGGGAAAAAAAGCCTAAAAAGAAAATTAATGCAGCCACCACATTTAATGATTAGCAAGCTGCAATATATTACATTTTTTTGTTTTGGGTTTAAATAGCACTTTAAGGCTGGAGTGCAGCTTTAGATTTATGTAGAGCAAGAAAAGGTTAGAACCTTTATTACGTTTTAGTTTTGTTTTATGCCAGCATTGGGAAGATTTGCTGTTAGGACAGGAGGTAGTGGAACATTTTTCCAACAAGGACACAGGCGGAAACAAAAAAGATTTTTGAAAGTCTGGGAAAGGGTCAGAACTTTTGATCATTTGCATACGGTTGCCTGTGTCTTCCTGCCTGCAGCCACCACTTCTTACATGAGTGTGACAGGAAGTAAGAACAATCTCCCCAAAGGGGTCATGAACAGAACTAAAAAAATCTTCAAAGACAAATTCACCCTGCACATAAACCTCTCAGCCAAGATGCTTGGTTGCAGGACCTATGGTAATACCAGGTAAGATTCATACTGATGCGGTATCAAAATGCGATTTCTTCTGTGACAGGTGTGAATTGAATGCGATTTCTGAGGGAAGTGGGCATAGCAGGAGATGAAATTCACACCACACTGGCACAGGACCCCTTTTGGATTGGATCAAATTTGCACCGCGTATATGTGAACAGCCTGCATTGGAGATAATGCTTGAGTACTTGCGAATCTGTGCTTTTCAGATCGTATGTGATCCGCATAGAATTTAGCGTGAACTGGCATTAAGTGCAGTATATGTTCAGCAGACCAATAAAGAAGTTTAATTGAACTCACATTTCCAGCGAAGAATCAACCAGCACACATAGATAGGTCTGCTTTCTCAATGTCTGTCAAGTTTGTGGTATCTACAGTAGAAATGTGACTCCAAGTAAACTTTCTGACTGGGAACCCTTTCTCTGTACAGAACTAAGAACCTGATTGACATTTTTACTCTCTCCATCCAAAACAAAAAAAAATAACTGAAAGTTTGCTTTAGCTGTGCTAGTGGCATAACCAAATGCCATAGGTTGTAGGTACAAATGTAAGTAACTCAATTAACAAAAAAGTGAATTAAAAAGAGGTTATACTGTCAAAGCACTATTCCTTGGAGAGGACTGGGTGTATATAATACACCTACTCCAATGGAAAGCCTCCCCAGCATGTCAGATAGTATAACACATATCCACTTCTTATCTCCTCTCTCTGGAACTCTTCGTATCTTGTTGGCGCTTTCCTTTAAAGAATATAATCCGTATCAGCTTCTAGATGGGCTTTAATCTTTAATATTGGAAGACCACAAGAGAATGCATAGAGACAACAGGGACAGTAGGCAAAGTGAGCCAGGAATTGAACTTGATATACAAACACATGCCATAAAAGTTTAATTGGACAGCAGTATATTTGAGTTGCAGAATATCTCTTGAAATAAATATTGCTATACCAAGCAACCTGTAAAGTAGAGCAAAAGCACACAAACCTACACTTGAACACACAAAAAGTGTAACATGCAGTGGTATAGCTAGCACATCTGGCACCCGGGGATGGTCCTTTCCCCGCCCCCCCCCCCCCAAAAAAAAAAGTTGCATAACATTCCAGCTGCAAACTGTGGGCATGGTCAAATTGCATCAACAATGATTAAATTACTGTGCAATAAGCAAGTATGTAACAGACCTCTACAAACATCGACATACTCCTTTTTCTTCTTTATAATCAAACTTTATTGACATTTTCATATTATACAAAAATATAACCAAATATGTTCACAGCAGCCAGACAAATAAACAAACAATAAGGCATTAGATATAAACCAGAAAAAGTGACTGCAGGGCACACATAACTGGGTGCCAATGTTACCCAGGAACGCCATTACTCAAGAAAGAGAGGGGGAGAGAAAAAAGAGAGAAAAAGAAAAAAGTAGAACAAAACACCCTGCCCAAGAAACAGTGAACAACACCCAGGTAGGTATAAGCAACAACATAGGGGTATACAAGGTATCAATTCTACAGAAAAAGAATCAATCATCTGATATCTCGGAGGAATAGTACATCCAGCCCTGCCTAATGGCTTTAAATGTCTCCCCCCAATTCCCAACCACGTGCACCCATCGCTAGGCCTTCATAATGGTATCCACCTGTCAGGGCAGGAGCTGAGGAACGGACAGGCAGGCCTAACAATGTAACGCACTGGCTGACGACAACCACCACCCACAGACCGAAGTCCCTCAGGGCGCGGAGTCTAAGTCCCAGGCTGCCCTTCACCAGGGCCCCTGATGGTGGGGATGGACTTGACGCAGCCAGGAACCAGGTCGCGGCCCCCGAGACACCTCAGCTGCGGTAATGGCCGCCGCCAATGGCGTGTAGCTGGTGGAAGAGACAAAAGAGTAGTCAGACAAGCCGGGGTCAACAACAACAGGACAGAACAGTACAGGACAGCAGACGAGAATCACAGGTCACGAGCCGGGTTCAGCAACAGAGGGTCAGATCAAAGGAGAATACAAAGAATAGTCAAGACAAGCCGAATCAGATACCAGGAGAGTCACGAGAGTCAGAACAGAGTAACAGCAACACAAAGACACAAGACACAAGTGCAAAGAGCATGTGCGGGCCACAGGCTTATATGTCATCAGCCACACCCCTCTGGAGGATGGACCACAGAAACCTGAAGGCATAAAAGGGCTCCCATCATGCACAGCAGAATCCAAGATGGACACCAGCACATGAAGTAACATAACCACAGGGAAAAGGTAGGACCTTGACAGTACCTCCCCCTCAAGGGCCCCTCCCCCTCCGCGGCTCAACAAAAGGTTTCTGAGGAAAGCGGGTATGAAAAGCGCGGAGGAGGGCAGGAGCATGGACATCCGCGGAAGGAACCCAGGAACGCTCCTCGGGACCATAACCGCGCCAATGAACCAGGAACTGTAATTGACCGCGCACCAATCGAGAGTCCAGGATCCGGCTCACCTCATACTCCTCATGACCGTCAACCCGGACAGGACGGGGCCGAGGAAGAGAGGTAGTGAAGCGATTGCAGATCAGAGGTTTCAACAGGGAAACATGAAAGATATTGGAGATCCGCATCCCAGACGGAAGGGCAAGTGCATAGGCCACCGGATTCACTTTGCGGAGAATGCGGAAAGGACCGACAAAACGGGGAGCCAGTTTGGGTGTGGGCACCCGAAGATTGAGGTTGCGAGTAGACAACCACACCCGATCGCCGACCTGGTATGAAGGAGCGGGCAACCGTCTGCGATCAGCCTGGAACTTCTGGCGCTGAGCTGAGTCCCTCAAGGCCCTCTGGATCTGCCCCCAAGAAGAACGCAGGGCAGCAAGATGGTTCTCCACAGCCGGAATGTCCTGTGGTGAGAACCTCTCAGGTAATACCGCGGGTTGAAACCCATAGTTGGCCATGAAGGGAGACATCCCGGTGGAGGAGTTGACCGCCGAGTTCCTGGCAAACTCTGCCCACGGCAGGAGATCGGCCCAATCATCCTGATGGTCTGAAATATAACACCGAAGGAATTGTTCTAAGGCCTGATTGGAACGCTCCGCAGCCCCATTGGACTGCGGGTGGTAGGCTGATGAAAAGGAGAGACTAATACCCAACTGGGAGCAGAAGGCACGCCAGAATCTGGACACGAACTGACTCCCGCGGTCTGAGACAATCACCTTAGGTAACCCATGCAGGCGAAAAATCTCCCTGGAAAAGACCGTGGCCAGTTCCTGCGCTGTGGGTAATTTCCTGAGTGGAATGCAATGGCACATCTTGGAAAACCGATCGACGATCATGAGGACGACCGTATGACCCCGAGACACCGGGAGGTCTACAATAAAGTCCATCCCTAGATGTGACCAAGGACGCTCCCCATTGGGAATGGGTTGCAGAAGACCCAAAGGGAGATGCCGTGGAGACTTATTCTGGGCACAGATCGAACATGCCGCTACATAAGAGGCAATGTCGGCACGGAGGGTTGGCCACCAGAATAAGCGAGAGACGACCCAACACAGCTGGTTCTTCCCTGGATGCCCGGCAGTTTTGGCGTTATGGTAGGTACGCAGCAGGCGGGTGCGCAATCCCTCGGGTACGAAACATCTACCCTCCGGCCTCCCGGGAGGAGCATCAGTTTGAGCCGCCAAAATCTGCTCCCCAAGGGGAGAGGTCAGACTGGTGCGAATGGCAGCCAGGATCTGATCTGGAGGTATAAGTGAGATTGGCTCAGAGTCCTCCCTGGACAACTCAGAGTATTGCCGTGATAACGCATCAGCCCTGACATTCTTGGAACCAGGCAAATATGAAACCACATAATTGAAGCGTGACAAGAACAGAGCCCATCTGGCCTGGCGGGGTGTCAATCTCTTGGCCTCCGAAAGATAAGTCAGGTTCTTGTGATCGGTAAGAATGAGGACCGGAACCGCGGAACCCTCGAGCAGGTGCCTCCATTCCTTGAGAGCCAGAATGATGACCAACAACTCCCGATCTCCAATCTGGTAGTTGCACTCAGCCGAGGAAAGCTTCCTGGAGTAGAACCCGCAGGGAAGTAGGGGTCCATCGGGTGACCGACGCTGAGACAGGAGAGCCCCTACTCCCGTCTCGGAAGCATCAACTTCGAGGACGAAGGGCAACCCAGGATTGGGATGCGAAAGAATCGGAGCCGAAGCAAAGGCAGCTTTCAGAGCCTCGAAAGCTCTGATGGCCTCGGATGGCCACTCGTGAGGGTTACTCCCCTTCTTGGTTAGGTCAGAGAGAGGCTTTGCCAATGTGGAGAAGTTCCTGATGAACTTCCGATAGTAGTTGGCAAAACCCAGAAAGCGCTGAATGGGCCGAAGACCATTGGGACGAGGCCACTGCAGAACTGCCGCAACCTTCTGAGGGTCCATGGAAAATCCCTCCGCGGAAATTATGTAGCCCAAAAAGGCAACCTGGGATCGATGGAACTCGCACTTCTCGAGTTTACAAAAGAGTCCGTTCTCACGCAATCGTTGCAGCACCTGCTTAACATCCTGGACATGGGACTCCATGGAGGTAGAGTAAACCAAGATGTCATCCAGGTAAACCACTACGCATTGCTGCAACAAATCACGAAGGACATCGTTTATGAATTCCTGAAAGACCGCGGGCGCGTTACACAATCCGAAGGGCATCACCAGGTATTCGTAGTGCCCAGTTCTGGTGTTAAACGCGGTCTTCCACTCATCCCCCTGTCTGATCCGTACGAGGTTGTACGCCGCCCTAAGGTCGAGTTTGGTAAAGACCGTTGCTCCCTTAAGGCGGTCGAATAACTCAGAAATCAAAGGAATTGGATATGCATTTTTAATGGTAATCCGATTGAGACCCCTATAATCGATGCAGGGCCTCAATTCCCCACCTTTCTTCTTTACGAAAAAAAACCCCGCTCCTGCTGGGGAAGTAGACTTACGAATGTGCCCCCGGGAAAGCGCATCCACCACGTACTCCTCCATGGCCTTATTCTCCGCAACCGAGAGAGGGTACACCCTGCCACGTGGAGGAGTGGCCCCGGGTTGCAGGGATATGGCGCAGTCGTAAGGACGATGCGGTGGTAAGGTACCAGCGCGTACCTTATCGAACACGTCCCGGTATTCCCCATAGTCGGTGGGCAACGCAGAGTCCGAGGAGGCACACAATACCTTAACCGGCCCCCGGATGCACCCGGCCCCACACTGTGGAGACCATGAGAGAATCTCGGCTGTTTGCCAATTGAAGGTTGGATTGTGCCTCTGGAGCCAGGGATACCCCAAAACCACCGAATAGTGTGGGGAAGAAATCACCTGAAAACAGGCCAACTCCCTGTGAACAGCCCCAATGGCTACCTCTATTGGCAGGGTCTCGTGGGTAACCTGCGGCGGCTGCAGGGGCCTGCCATCTATTGCTTCGAGAACCAATGGGGCAGCACGAGCCTGCAGGGGAATGGAGTGCTGCGCAGCAAACGAGCTGTCCAAGAACAACCCACCGGCCCCAGAGTCTACCAACGCCTGGGCCGTCACCGAGCCCCCTGTCCAAGAAAGGACCACGGTGATCAGTGGCTTATCCTTGCGGAACGCCGGGGACGAGGAAACTCCACCCAAGATCTGTCCCCGACATGATCTCAGGTGCGAGCGTTTCCCGGACGGACCGGACAAGACTGCCGAAAGTGCCCACCGAGGCCACAGTACAGGCAGCGACCCTCCCGACGCCGAGCGGCCCGCTCCCCCTCGGAAAGGCGAGCAAACCCCAGCTGCATGGGTTCCCCACCAGACAAGCTATCCCCAGGAGGCGTGGGAGGAGAGGGAGGAACGGGTGGGACAGAAAACGCAGGTGCCAGACGATTGGAAGGCCTCCGCAGGCGTTCCTTGAGTGAAGGCCTCTCCCTGAGCCTGGTGTCAATCAGGATCAGGAAAGAGATGAGCTCCTCCAACACCACAGGCAGTTCCTTAGCTGCAATCTCATCCTTCAATGAGTCAGAAAGACCATGGGAAAACGCAGCCACCAGAGCCTCATTGTTCCAACCGACCTCTGCCGCCAGGGTACGAAACTCTATAGCGTACTCGGCCACGGTCCGTGAACCCTGATGCATGGTCATGAGCAGCTTGGCCGCCGAGGCGGAACGAGCCGGTACGTCGAATACCCTACGGAAGGCATCGACAAAACCAGAAAAATCTTGAATCACCGGGTCGTTCCTCTCCCATAAGGGATTTGCCCAGGCCAAGGCCTTGTCTGAGAGTAGTGAGATGAGGAACCCCACCTTTGACCTCTCAGACGGAAAGGCGTGGGGTATTAATTCAAAATAAATACCCACCTGGTTGAGGAACCCACGACACTGACTCGGCTCACCCCCAAAGCGCTGTGGAAGAGGGGCTGAACCGGTCATACCTCTGGACACCGCGGGTGCCGCATCAGCCGCGGCGGTAGGCACAGCAAGCGGAACAGCAGCGGAAGCGACCACCGGAGCGACAACCGGCCTAATAACACCAGGAGTAAGGTGCGCGGTGCGTGCAAGCAGAGTTTGCAACGCCTGAGCGAACTGATCCAACAGGTGATCCTGTTGATCGAGTCTGGCGACTAGCATTGGGAGCGAAGGCGTGCCTGCACCGTCAGGGTTCATGGCACTTGTGTAATGTCAGGGCAGGAGCTGAGGAACGGACAGGCAGGCCTAACAATGTAACGCACTGGCTGACGACAACCACCACCCACAGACCGAAGTCCCTCAGGGCGCGGAGTCTAAGTCCCAGGCTGCCCTTCACCAGGGCCCCTGATGGTGGGGATGGACTTGACGCAGCCAGGAACCAGGTCGCGGCCCCCGAGACACCTCAGCTGCGGTAATGGCCGCCGCCAATGGCGTGTAGCTGGTGGAAGAGACAAAAGAGTAGTCAGACAAGCCGGGGTCAACAACAACAGGACAGAACAGTACAGGACAGCAGACGAGAATCACAGGTCACGAGCCGGGTTCAGCAACAGAGGGTCAGATCAAAGGAGAATACAAAGAATAGTCAAGACAAGCCGAATCAGATACCAGGAGAGTCACGAGAGTCAGAACAGAGTAACAGCAACACAAAGACACAAGACACAAGTGCAAAGAGCATGTGCGGGCCACAGGCTTATATGTCATCAGCCACACCCCTCTGGAGGATGGACCACAGAAACCTGAAGGCATAAAAGGGCTCCCATCATGCACAGCAGAATCCAAGATGGACACCAGCACATGAAGTAACATAACCACAGGGAAAAGGTAGGACCTTGACACCACCTCCCTCTTCCAGTCAGCAAGTGTTGGACATGCAGATTATTTCCAGAATCTAGGAATCAAAGATTTACCTGCATTCAGAAGATGAGGAGTGACACTTTTTTTTATGCAACTTCAGAGAAGATAAGGTCACATGAAAGAAAAGGCAGAGGGGAGATTTCTCTATGTGGCTTAAAGTCAGTTTCTGGATCCAAGGAGTGATTGCATCCCAAAAGGCGGAAAGTTTGGGGCAAGTCCACCAAAGGTGAAGAAACATATCATATTGGTTGCAGCCTCAACAACGAGCATCGGCAGTGGGAAATATCTGAGCCAAATGGGATGGGGTTTTATACCACCGAGCGAAAAATTTATAAGAAGACTACTGGATATGGAAACTGAGGTAGGAGCTATGCGTCAATTTAATAATCCTATGAACCTGAGGGGGGGGGGGGGGTAAGATTCAAGCCCAGTTCCTTCTCCCATTCCCTTATGTAATACGGAACCAATGTGGAATGCATACTCAACACTAGTTTATACATTTGGGATAATAAATGTCTAGAGTTTGAGAGTCTAGTGTACATAAATTTGTATGGTGTAAGGGCATGTCTAGGTTGCGTCTTAGGGTTCAATCCAGTTAAGAAACTAGTCAGTAGATGGTGCCTCCAATTCGCCAGTGGGAAAGTCCCATACATTGATTGTAAGACATGGATAGGTAGGTCCCATTCATTCAATCCCAAACTGCCAATGTGGTTCGAGTCAGGGGTGACATCCAGTCAGAAAGTCCTTTGAAAGCTGTCGGGATCCAAGGGGCCCCTCTAGGTTCCTCCCCACCATCGATTTCTTTAATTAGACCCACAGTTTATTTGGGACATCATGCTTCCAGTTTAAAATGCATACCAGAGCCATAGCTTTAAAATATAAGGTCACATCCAGGAGCCCTATCCCACCATCCATCCTATGTCTACGTAATATATCATACGCCAATCTGGGGTGCTTATCATGCCAGATAAAAGTCAGAAATGCTCTACGAAGTTACTTAAAGAAGGTCTGGGGCAAGGTAATAGGTATAGTATATAAAAAATACAGAATCTGTGGCAGGATTGTCATTTTCAAGACATTCACCCTAACAAACCAGGTCAAAGGGTGGATCCACCATTGCTGTAAGTCCTTTAATATGCCAGTCAGCAATTTGCCGTAGTTAAGGTCACATAAAGATTAAGGTCGGGAGTCCCCAAGACTGTTGCAATGACTCAGCCACGGGGGGTAGGACATGGATGGGGTGCAGAACAGACTTAGTAAAATTTATTTTAAAGTTGGATAGAACACCAAATTGTTGAGGTTCCGTCATAAGTTCTGGGACAGAGATATGAGGTTTTGACAAAAAAAAAAGAAGGTCATCAGCATAGGCTGACAGCTTGTGTTCTGTGGACCCAATGCTAATACTGGCAATGTCCGGATTAACTCTCTGTAAAAAAGGGCTCTAGGACCGGGGCACATAACAAAGGGGACAATGGACAACCTTGCCTGGTCCCATTATGGATATCAAACCAGGCCGAGAGTGTACCATTCACCTTCGATGCAAATGGAAAAACAGAAAAAGGGCGCACAGGCTTAGTGCATTATCGTTTAAAAATATTTATTAAAGAAACAAAGTAAGTATCATACTCACAATAGACATAAAAACACAGGCATGTCAAACTGAACAAGATGTATGATCCAACCAACATCTAAGTCCATACGATGGAACCCTGGATGACCAACTTGCTAACGCGTTTCGAGGACACAACCTCTTCCTCAGAGCCAACCAGGTTTTTCCATTTGCATCTAGTATATCTGGACCACCCCGGTCTGTTGAGGACAGCAGGCAGTGCATATTCCAGAATATTCCAGAACATTCCTATTGGGTCTACTGAGTCCTTTCCTAGCGCAGGAGACAAGTGTTTGTTGTGTTGGATTTACCATTCACCTTCACACGGGATTTAGGTTACAGATATACACCCTGTTCCAAATTAATATGCAAATTATATTTTTCTAATTTACCTAAATAATTGATGTAAATAACAGTCAGCATAATTCTCATGTTATCAACTATTAAGAGTACAATTCAAATTTTATTGAACAAACCTCCTAAAGATAACAGTATTTTTTTTAAACATAAAAAACTTACAATGCACTGTTACAAATTATTACGCACAGTAAGTTTCAAAACACTTTATAGGTTGTAAAGAACTGAAAATTGTCATTTGTTGTGTTTGCAGCATATTTACTGAAATCAAAAGCTATTTCAATCAAACTTTTAACAAAATTTTAACTTTTTAAACATTTTAACAGGTCACGTTACATTTTAAAATAGGACCCCTTATTTGCTAGCAGCTTCACAAGTCTTGCATCCATTGAACTTGTGAGATTTTGGACAGTTTCTGCTTGAATTTGTTTGCAAGATGTCAGAATAGCCTCCCAGAGCTGCTGTTTGGATGTAAACTGCCTCCCACTCTCATAGATCTTTTGCTTGAGGATGCTCCAAATGTTCTCAATAGGATGGAGGTCAGGGGAGGATGGAGGCCACACCATGACTTTCTCTCCTTTTATCCCCATAGCAGCCATTGATGCAGAGGTATTCTTTGCAGCATGAGATGGTGCATTGTCATGCATGAAGATGATTTTATTACGGAAAGCATAGTTCTTCCTTCTGTACCAGGGAAGAAAGTGGTCAGTCATAAACTCCACATACTTTGCAGAGGTCATCTTTACACCTTCGGGGACCCTAAAGGGGCCGACCATCTCTGTTCCCATGATTCCGGCCCAAAACATGACTTGCTGACGTTGCAGCCTTGTTGGAACAGGGTGGCCGTCCACCAACCATCCACTACTCCATCCATCTGGACCGTCCAGGGTTGCACGGCACTCATCAGTGAACAGGACTGTTTGAAAATTAGTCTTCATGTATTTTTCTGCCCAATGCAGCCGTTTCTGCTTGTGAGCATTAGTTAGTGGTGCCCGAATAGAAGGTTTATGCACAGTTGCAAGACTCTGGAGGACTCCACACCTTGATGTCCGTGGGACTCCAGAGGCACCAGCAGCTTCAAATATCTGTTTGCTGCTATGTAATGGTATTTAAGCAGCTGCTCTCTTGATCCGATGCATGGATCTGGCAGAAATCTTCCTCAATGTGCCTTTATCTGCACAAACCCGTCTGTGCTCTGAATCAACAAATCTCTTAAAAGTGCGATGATCAGGCTTAAGTTTTCGTGAAATATCCAATGTTTTCATACCTCGTCCAAGGCATTGAACTATTTCACTCTTTTCGGCAGCAGAGAGATCCTTTTTCTTCCTCATATTGCTTGAAAATGGTGCTCTGCTTAATAATGTGGAACGCCCTCCTTTAGTAGTTTTTCCTTAAATTGGACTCACCTGCCAATCTAATTATCACAGGTGTCTGAGATTGTTTTCAGTGATCAAAAGAGCCCTGAGACACAATGCCATCCATGAGTTAAACTGAAAAACAAAATATTTCATCTTTGTGACACTTAAATGGAATTTGCATAATAATTTGGAACAGGGTATAAAGCTAAAATCCAGCCCATCATCCGATCACCAAGGCCTAGCTTTCTCGGCGTCCATTGAAAGTATCAAGCAAGGTGCACGGGCAGGGCCATGCTGGGCCCAATGTAAAATATGTAAGGCCCAAATTGTATTGTCTCTAGCCTCACGGCCCACCATAAAGCCAGTCTGATCCGAGTGAACTAGTTCCACAACAGGGTCCTGTAGGCAAACTGCCAAAATCTTGGCCAACAGTTTTTAGTGTCAGAATTCAATAAAGAAATGGGCCTATAGTTGGCACAATATTGAGGGTCCTTGCCCGGTTTTGGCAATATGGTGATATGTGCCAGAAGAGCCTCTAGAGGTAGAGGGTTAGTAGTGGTTATAGAGTTAAGATAACTACAAAGTGGGCCAGCAAAGATAGAGATGAATTTCTAATAATATTGATTAGTAAAACCGTCGGGACCAGGTCTTTTGCCCAGGGGAAGGGCAGCAACAGCCTTGCCCAATTCCTCAGCGGATATTGGGCATTCTAGTTCCTCAAGAATATCGGGGGGGAGAAAGTAGGGAAAGCAGAGTTCTGTATGTAAGCCTACACAGTCGTAGTCTGGGACACCTCATCCACAGCAGGGGAGTTGGTATGGAGGTTGTAAAGAGAGGCATAAAACTGTGGAAATAGTCCAGCAATAGCATAAGTGTCTTTCACCCATCCAGATTGTGTTGTCAAGCCGTATACATGACGTAAGGCCTGCTGTTGTTTTATTTGTCTAGCCAGGAGGCGACCACATTTGTTTCCATGTTCATAGAATTGGTGGGCATAGAATCTAAGTTTGTCCCTGGCTCTACGGTCCAAGCACTGAGAGAGTGTGCTGCGTAAAGTTACCAGTGCCTGAGTGTCCAGAGGATCAAAACGTGTTTTATGTTTAATTTCTAGGGCATGAATTTTATCCAACAATTCCACAACCTCTCTATGTTTTTCTTTTTTATTTCTGAGAGCCATGGGCTATCAGTTCACCCCCGATCACTGCTTTGTGGCCTTCCCAAATCGCCTGTGTGGACACGTTTCCAGAGGAATTCGTTTCAAAATAAAAATGTAAGGAATGGGAGACCGCTTCGAAAACAGCTGGGTCATCCAGCAGGTTCTCATTAAGTCTCCACACCTTTTCACTCTGGTAAGCAGCTGGGGGCAAATGTACCACATCACAGGAGAATGGTTGAAAATTGTTTTGGAACCGATTGAAGAAGATACCACATTACGCAGATAAAACTGGTCAATAAAAAGGATATCTAGACGCGAATAAGAATCATGCGTCTTCGAGTAATAGCTGAAGTCTTTATCCCTGGTATGTGTACTATGATACCATTGGTCAAAAGTAGTAAGAGGCATGCTGGGAGTAGAGTTGGTGGTACAGTGCGTCTCCTGCAAAAATAGAATATATGGGGACAGGTGACGCAGTTCCTGCCAAAGGCAACCCCTCTTCTGTGGGGAACAAAGCCCCCTAACGTTATAGGACAATATGGTCAATTTGCTAACCATGGTAACAGCATAAAAAGGGATGCACAGCCAACTATGTATAGTATACTATTCCTCCAGATCAACAGAACAAAACACATTGAGTAAGCAGTAGCAAACAGTTGCGTTTGGACCCCTTCAATCACCCGGATAGAAAAGCAATAAAAAAAAACTAAAACAAAAACTATAAGGTACACAGGGGAAAAAGCGGACCACCTAAAGGGATGAATGCTCTGGAGAGAGGAAAGAAACCTCTTGTCGAGGGCGTCACCCCCACTGCCAAATCGCAGAATGGAAGTCCTCCACCAGAGGACCGGCTAATGTGGGGGAAATGATGAGGGACATAGCAAAAACACCATTTAGCAACCCCTGGGCAAATCCAGTAAAATATAACAATATACAAAGCAGTGAAAACAGCAGCAATGCAAATAAGGATGGATACCATAACTGGCTGTTATAAAACTAAGTGCAGCATTAGAAGAGACCAGTGTGAATATAAAGTCAACAAATGTATTTCCCAATAGGCTACCAAATAATTACCATACCAGAAAGTCAAGGAAATGCAGTGAGCAACCAAAGGGAGAAAGGCACTTGAGTACAACCGTAATTGACAGAGCAACGAATGCGGGCAAGGAAGATGCTTGTCGCCAGCGATCTGGACGTTACAGAAGCAGAATGGAACTATGCAATCTCCAGTCTGGGAAATCAGTTGGTGGGAGTTCCAGTGTTGTAAGGAAATGCGAGAAGTCATCCTTAGTATACAGGGTCACGGTCTTGCCATTCCGGGAAGCCGTCAGGCGAACAGGGAAACCCCACTGGTAAGGCACATTGACTGCATGCAGGGCATCTAGCAGGAGGTGAACAGTGCTCCTTTGCATGAGAGTCCTCCTAGATAAATCTGGGAAAAGAGCTATGCTAGCACCATCAAAATCGATCTGTGGCAAGTTGCGAGCAGCTTTCATGATCGCTTCCTTCACAGAATATCTATGCAATTTGCAAAGGATGTTCTATGGTTTATCTGCATCTTGAGGAACAGGCAAGAGGGCTCTATGTACCCTGTCTAATTCAATTGTTTCAGGCGCAGAGTCTCTCAAGACTTGGTGAAACAGGCCTTGCACAGTAAGCAACAGGTCAGGCATGCGAAGTCGGCAAGACCACGAATACGGATATTCTGCCTCTCTCTTCTCTGTCCCTATTCTCATGATCATCCAATTGGTCTAATATAAAGTTGAATACATCTTTATGGCGTATAACAGTCTCCTGCAAAGTAGGAGCAGTCTGCAGAATATCTTCATGATTAGTCTCCAGAGCCTCCACTCTATTCCCCAGGGCCACAGTGTCCTCCCTGATCCCCTCTATAGCCTGCTTGCAAGAGACCTCCTCAGCTGCAATGAGTTGTTGAATATCCGCCTTAATAGAGAGAGCTCTGATATGTTCCCTGATATCCCAGTCAGCCTCTGTAGTGTCAAGCTCCTCTAGGGGGGAAGCAGGAGGGAGAAGAGGGACCAGGGCACAGTACCTACGATGCGGACAATGGCACAAGAGAGCCACCACTGTGAGAAGGAGAGGAGTGCTGTGAGGCCTCGCATCCAGGCACCATCTTGGCTGCATCTCTGGAACCGGCTGTGTGTGGGGTGAAAAATGTTTGGAGACCGCCCGCCCATGGGCCGCTGCCTCCGGAAGGGTGGGAAGAAGTACAGCATTTGGAGGGCATAATGTGGGGGCAGTAGAGAGGCTGGAGACTGCTGATGTATAGAGGAATCTGCCCAGGGTCGCCGGAGCTCAGAGTCCAGACGTCCTCACACCATGCCGCTCAGGCCACGCCCCAGACATACTAATTTTAATAAAGTAAAGCTGTTCTATTACATATGCTTTTCTACACACTCTGCCTTAATGGATAAGTTCACCGTTTGGAGAAAAATAATAACTGCACATTTTTTTGCAGGTAAAAAAATGTGCATTTATTATTTTTTTATTTTTGTCTATAGGAGCCTGGAAAGCATTACACCAGCAATCAGTAGATTGCTGATGCCACGCAGGCCTCCTGCAGACCTGTCAGGATATATGCTTGACGTATGGGACGTACGGTCAAGCAGATATACTGACAGTAAGCTTCAATGAACTACCACCGTGCTCCACAGCTCCGTGGTAGTTCATTGAAAACTACAAGCCCACAGCCGTTAAAGCTGCCAGGACTTGCAGTTCATTCATTCACAGAGCCCCACACGGCCGCTCTGTTTTAAAATCTGGCAGATAATACGGGGAGAAGTTTCCCTTTACTATCTGTCAGAGAGAGGGGGGCAGCAGGCATGACTGCAGCTATGGGGACATGTTACCTGTTCCCAAAGGTGAACTTATCCTTTAACAAAGAATGTGATGTACTTAGAGTGCAGTGATCAGGAGTATGAAATGTAAAACACAGTGAGGGAAATTTATTAAAACTGGAGCACACAGAATCTAGAGCAGCTGTTTTATGGCAACCAAACAGCTTCTATCTTCAGCTTGTTCAGTCAAGCTTTCAAAATTAAAGCTATGAGCAGATTGGTTACCATTTTAAGTGCGATTGAAAATAAAAGACGCCTGAACACGCATGGTGCAATTTTGCATTTTTGTGGAGTAATTCTGCCTGAGATACAAACTGCCCAGATGTGGACGGGGTCTTACAGAGATGAGACAAACCATTTAACACTAGCAGGGGTGCTTACAGTGACCAGCTTTTATTTGTGTAAAACGTTTATCCCAAAAGGAACAAAACTGTTGCTTATAAACTGCTTATAAATTGTGAGCTGTAGCTTGGATTCAATTTGTCAGTGTATCTAAATCTACTAGTACATCTAGCACTTCTCGCAGCCCAGGCTGAAAATGCTGCTATTCAAAGGTGTCCTTGTGCTCCTTCATCCAGTGTGGGTGCACTCTAATACAGGAGGTGTGGTACTGGCCAGATCACCATGTGAAAACAGAGTGATAAAAACAAATAATTATAAAAAATGAAAATGAATGCAGATATCATATTTAATGATTGGTAAACTAATCATCTAATACAATCTAATGCTTGGTAAGCTGCAATATATAAAATTTTTGGTTTTGGGTCGAATACCACTTTAAATAGTAGTAATAATGACTCAAGCTGAACCTGCAACCTACATTTACACTTGGTTCACATTTGTGCGTTCGATGTCACACATCTATGCATGCAAAAAAGGTGACCAAACAATGTGATTATTTAGAGAAATAAATCTCAATAATAAACGTGTCCCCCAGTGCCACTCACTGATGTGAATGTGAGTAAATTAGATATCACAAAAAGGTTCATAACACTATGCCGTGGTGTTCATCTCCAAGCAATATGATGCAATGCAAGTGATCACACAATAGCTTCAAGTGATGGTAAGTGACTCTCCTCCTGTGGTAAAATTGCCCCCTCACCTCCACTCTACGGCCCAAAGGGCCTATACGCCTTTAAGATCACTCAGGATCTTGATCCACCATAGATAGAAATCACCAGCCAATCTCCCATAGGATTCCCATCCGGTAGGTATTCAGGATACACTGGCTCCTGGTCTCAGCATGATATACCTCTCTCCAGGTTGACATAAGCATAGGAAGAATCTCTCATAACGTAATAAGTTGTACAATGAGTATTTAATAAGCTATATAAGCAACTCACATGCAAATGTTCAAATCCACAGTTCATAGGGATGTATGGGTGTACTGCATAGGTATCCAAGTACACTAGAGCAGCTGTTTCATGGAACAATCAGCTTGCCATTGCGGGGCAAGCAGGGAAGAAGTCCCTGCACTACATGGGAAATCGAAGCTCGTATGGGAACCGAGGTTCCCAGTACGGTTGTGATTTCCAGTGCGGGCAGCATGCCAATAGAATTAATGGCAGCCACCTGTAGGTCCCGCATTTCTCTGTGTGGGTGGTGAGGCTGCAGGTATTTGTGCAGGACTGCAGCGACAACACCCGCACAGATGTGAACCCAGACTTACACTAGATAGACTTTTTTCAATCTATACTTGTAACTCTTTTAACCTGTGTAACCTGACTGATCCTTGTTAGTATCAATCCACCTATATCTAAAGGTTTCACGCACACAGGTGAATTAAAATATTGCTATGTATGCTGGATCTTCTGCCAGGAGCAAGCAAAAAAATCAAGCGTAAAAAAATGCTTGTTTTGACAATTTAGGAGCCTCTGAGAGTAAACCAATTCTAGTGACCAGAATATTAATTTATCTTAGCTACTGGTATAAATGCATGCGCATACAACACGTTTAGGGCATTTGTTTTATGCCCCTGAATGCTGCTCTAAAATACAACTCTAAATGCCACAATGTACGCAGCAAGATTGGTTGAAATAGACCTGCGCTCAGAGGCATAAAATAAAATGTTTTTTATGCCGTGTGTATGAGTCATAGATATACAACAACCATCCTTGTCGTTCCTTTCAGTTTCATAAAATGACCTTCTAACTTTGCACCAAGTTTTATAAATGTTCAACTTCTAATCTTTACAGTAGCGGGCACAATTTCAGCAAAGTTCCTGTATGACTGGATATGATAGGTTGTGGAACTGTGAGAGAAAATAAGTGACCTTAAACTTTCTTAAATCTGTAGTTAACAATATGCATATATATGTGGGAACTGGTTGGCGTTCATGGTCATTATGTGTGCTTTTGTGATTATTATTCATTATAACTGTCATTTCTGCAATTGGCACTTCCTTTTTTCTGATTCTTGGCAAACATGTTTTGAATTATAATAGGTGATAGAATAATATTTTATTATTACCAACAAACATCTTCCTATTCATAAATGGAGTAATTCTGAGAGTGGGTGTATTTTCTTCTGCATAGTCCTTTTTAGTATTTTCTGTAAGAAATGTAGTTTCTTTGCATACTTCTTTGTTATGTAGTGCCCTCCTAGATAGGTGCTATGATTAGATAGATTTAGTTCTGACTCACAGATTTTTTACTGAAGCTGGAGAGTGCAAAATCAGGCTTGCTTCTGCATAGAAACCAATCAGTTTCTAACTTTAGCTTGTTCAATTAAGCTTTGTCAATAAGCCTAGGTTCACACCTTTGTGTATTGTGAGAGCAGGACAGGCCATTCATTTGAATTTGCAGTCTCCAGCTCAGTAAATAAACCCCACTGTGTTCAGTGGAGCTGCACTTTTGTTGTTAGGTAAATTTAGTTTGTTTCACTGTAATCAGAGTGGCTGCAATTCCAGGTTTAGCCAAATTTATTTCAAGCTTACTGTAGTGAGTGCAGCTGCATGTGATTGGTTAGGTGTATTCTTGCTCTCTCCCTGGCTTTTTTAGAACTCTCTGGTTAGTTCTGGAAATTAGGTGTAAAGCAATGGTAATGGGCAGCATGAATATTTATAGTGCCTCAGTTAATCTTGGTGAAGCCATGCACAAGTGGCTGCTGGAAAGGGGTGTAAATAGTCTGATACTTGAAGCAGTCTTGTCTTGTCCCAGAGAGGGGAAGTCCAGCCTAAAGGACATGCTACCATCCTGGGCAGTCAGCGTGTGCTTCTGCTGCTCATCAGTGTTCCAGCTCTTTTGGGCTGGGGACTGCTCCTACAGTTACTTTACTGAAGCTGACCAAGTGGAATATTCTCCTTTGGGATCTAGTCTGGTATCACTAAACAAGGAGCCCAAAATATATTGGAAGTAGGCAGCCATTTATCCATATACTTTTAGTGAGTACAGAGAGAGATCCCTAAAACTGTGTGCTGTTCCTGGTATACATCTTGCTATGTCAGTTGTACCTAAAGGGAAGGCACTATTATAGTGTTTCTGAAAAGCTCAGTCCAATATTTGCTGCAAGCAAGGACTCATGATCTAACTTCTTAGAGGAAGATTAGTGTCCTCAAGTATGTTGCTAGGAGTTACTGGAGTACTCTACAGTTGCCAGCTACTTATCCAAGTTCAATATTCCATTAAAGCATCAAAAAGCATACCCCTAGACTGGTTAATGAGCCTGAAAATGACTGGAATCGTGTGTTTGGATGCAATGATCGGCGAAAGAACCTTGTACAAATATATAGTGGCCCTTGAGGGGGTGAGCGCTACAGTGTAGTTGATATGTACAAGATGAAAGTGTAAGAGAGATCATATAGAACAGGAGAGTATACATGATTGGAAATAGATCGAAATAAACAGAATGAGGATCAATGAGCATGGATAGAAGAGGAGGAGCAAGACCAGTGAGTAGAGTGGGTATGAGTAAAGGGGAGAAGAAAGACCAGAATGGAGAAAATGCATGCATGGTGAAGGGGGGAATAATCAAAAAGAAGGTGAGTCATGAATAATAGTGAAGGAAACTGATGAGATAGGAGTGGAGGCATGGATGGAAGTAAAGCAAATGACCATAGAGGCAAGCAGGCATTGATGAAAAGTGGAGGAGAATAACCAGCAAGTGGACATAGATGGAAATGGAAGAAAATGATGACAGATAAAGCATGGAAGGAAGTAAAAAAAAGAAAAACCATAGGAACATGTGAAAAGTGGGTAAACAGTAGTACAGTAGCTAGAACACAGTGGATAGTACAATACATTAAGAGGAGATGTAGGTCTAAACAGATAAGGTAGGTCTAAAGAGGTAACTGATGATATAGGTGAACATATAATGCACTGTTTTACAGAATGTGACATTGATGCTTCCATTATCAGCACCTACGGTATACACAACAGAAACATTTTAAAGCAGGCCTGTCCCCACTCTTAACATAGCATATTATCCATTATTTCAAATTCCAAGTGCTATTGAGCACCTATTAAGGCGTGTGCAGTTCAAGGGTTAGAGCAGGGATCTCAAAACTTTGTAAAAAAAGGGCCAGTTTACTGTCATTCAAACTATAGGGGGGGCTGGGCTGGGCTTTGGCCAGTGGAAGTAGACAATGCTTCAGGCTTGGTGGTCAGTGGGAGTAAATAGGTAGGAATAGTACCCCTTCATTGGTATTAGTGGGGGGAATAGTGCCCCATCATTAGTGTAAAGAGGAGGAATATTGCCTCCATCGTTGGTGTCAATGGGAGGAATAGTGCCCCATAGTTTGTGTCAGTGAGAAGAATATTGGTCCAGCATTGGTATCAGTGACAGGCTTAGTGCCCCATTATTGGTGTCAGTGAGGGGAAAAGTTCCCCATCATCGGTGTCAGTGAAAGGAATAGTACCCAATAATCGGTATAAGTGGGGGGAACAGTGCCTCATTGTTGGTGTCAGTGAGAAGTAGACTGCCCCCATGGTTGGTGTCAGTGGGAGGAATCTTGCCCCATCATTGATATCAGTGGGAATAACAATGTCCCATTATTGGTATCAGTGTGAGGAATAGTGCTCCATTGTTGGTGTCAGTGGAAGCAATCATGCCCCATTGTTGGTGTCAGTAGAAGAAATAGTGGCCCATCACTGGTGTCAGAGAAAGAAGTTATGCCCCAATATTGGTGTCAGTGGGAGGAATATAACCACTTTGTTGATGTCGGAGGAAGAAATCATGGCCCAGTGCTGGTGTCAGTGAGAGGAATAATGCCTTTTATCATTTGGAGGAATAGTGTCCCAAGGGCTGGATGAAGACAAGCAAAGGGCCACATCTGCCTCTTGGGCCTCAGTTTGCAGACCTCTGGGTTAGAGGATTAAAGCAGCTTCTAACCCTAATTAGATAACATTTAGTTTGCTAAAGTCCTGCGTATCATAAACCACTGCTGTTTTTAATAAACTACTATCTGTACCTTTTTTAAAATCATTTATCTTATTGCTGCTGATCTCCCTTAGCTTCTTTTAACCACTTCCTCCAGTTTCAACTGTACATTATTGTTCTCGAATGGCTATCTGACAACATTGAATCATGCCTGTGCAGTGTGTGTTGGCATAGTCACTGGTGGCTTCCTCCAGGGGCCCATGTGACAGGGTGACAACATAGGTTCATACAAAAAATAAAATAAAAATGGTTCAAGTCAAATTTCTTGCCAAGTTGATAAGTTCGTGAGTGTCCCTGCAACCAACCATAAATATCAAAGAACAATTAGCCAGAGAAGAGACTCCAGCTGCAAAGGGCAGTATTAATAGTACACATGTGGCATATACATGTAGCACTATTTGTACACTCTTTGCGGCTACTGGGGTGTGATGGCACCACCTGTATACTATTTAGGAGCAGAGTCCTTATAATCTGTGTGATCAGGACAAGTTCTCTAACAAGCGCTAGTGCCTCCACTCAATTGGGGCTTGTGGATAACAAGTGAAATCCCAACTGAGAAATGTATCGTCCACATAGACAGCAATCCACACAGCATTGTATATGAAAGTCCATGTATTGAAGAAATAAAAAACCATCCAACATAAAGTATCTTCTAAACAGGAACATTAAAGCATTAACAGTCCTTTTTGCATGTCTCAGTGAGGGGAGGCTGCAACACTTACAGTCTGAGCTATCTCTCTCTGGAAACCCACACTTCTTCTTTTCCACAAGTGCTCTCTCTGATGACCTCATCCTCAGTGCCCAGAGAGCATAGCAGCCATATTGGAAAAGGGCAAAACAAACACTGCATAACAGAAGTATACACTGGAAAATGGGCAAAGAAATTATCACATCACTACATTCTCCCCTGCTGAAAATCCTTCCGACCTGGCAAGGATATACACATAAAACAACAACAAAACATAGCATGTTAACATTGTTGTCGCCTTCTGCAGACCACTTCTCCAGAAGCAATCTATTACAGAGATTAGCTGCAATGGGCTGTAATCATGTCCATCAGAACATGAGGTTGTACAGCATAGTTCTGTACAGCATAGCAGAGTCTTCCCAAGGTGTCATAAGTAAACATTGGTGGAGGTTGTTGAACAAGGTCTCCTCTCCTCAAGCCCTCAGGCATTATTCGAGATAAATCTGGGACTGCACTAGTGGGGAAACTTGGTGCTCCAATCAGGCCTGGAACTGTAGGCACAAAGTTTTGGGCTGTTGGTTCAAAAGCAGGAGTAGCTGGGTTCAGACTTCTCCTCTGAGGAAGGCCCCCATTAGTAATAGGTGAAGGAGCCTGTACAGGAAACTCTGGTGGAGGTGTAAACCAGTCATTGTCATTACACTGTTCTCCACTGTCTGCACAAGGCACGTCATTAGAATCTCTAGCAATATGAAGTTGTGGCTCCTCATCCACAGTAGCAACTTGTGGTACTGGCAGCAAGTGATTCCTATGCCAGGCTTTGATCTGACCCTCAGGTCCTTGAATCTGGTAGACTGGAATTCTAGGCAGTTTTTTTATAACTTCAAACAACTCCCCCATCCTCTGGAACTCCCTACCCCAATCCATCAGACTATCACCTACTCTCCTCACCTTTAGGCACACTCTGAAAACCTATCTCTTCAGGGAAGCCTACCCCGCCCTCAGCTAATTACTGAACTCCTCCACTCTTCCTACCACTCCATCCCCCACAGCTATTTCCTCCTGTACCACTATCCCCTCCCTCCTAGACTGTAAGCTCCAAAGAGCAGGGCCCTCAAACCCCTCGTGTATTGAATCGTATTGTTACTGTACTGTCTCGTGTACTGTCTCCCATTATAATGTACAGCGCTGAGCAAACTGTTGGCGCTATCTAAATCCTGTATAATAATAATAATAACTAATTTCTCCAGCAATCAGCTAACTTATGTTTGGCTGAGGGTCCCAAATTGCGAAGAAGCAGTTTATCACCAGGTTGTAAGTCTTTGTAACAAACTTTGGCATCAAAGCGTCTTTTATTGGCAGCATTTTTTTTTTGCAGCATTTTCCTCAGCCAATTGATAGGCCTCTTGTAAACTATGTTTGAGTTGTGCCACATACTGGCAGTGATTTCTATGTTCCACTCCATCAGTAGACACATGCAACTGAATGTCAATAGGCAGATGGGCTTTTCTCCCAAACATGAGAAAATAAGGAGAGAAACCAGTTGATTCATGTCTGGTACTAGTATAGGCATGTACCATAGTTCCAACATGTCGGCTCCAGGTTTGTTTAGCACCATTAGGCTACGTTCACACTAGCGTTGTGTGCAGGCGGCAGAGAGGCATTTGGGAAGCATTTTTACCGATTCCCAAATGCTTCGGACAATTCTGCACATTGCAGCACATGGTGCTGTTCTAACGGGAGCGTTAGCGTCGCGGCAAAACGGACGCCTCTGGTCGAGTCAGGAGGCGTTGAAGCCTCCTATTCTAGTCTATGGTGATGCTCCGCAAACGCCCAGCCGACGTTTGCGGGGCATTTGCGGAGCGGTAACACCATTCATACTTCATTATAGGCATTTGTGGGGCATTTTTAACGCTCGGCAAATGCCTAGCAACTGCCGCTAAACCGCGCATGCACAGCGTTAAAAAATGCTCCACAAACGCCGGACCAAAGCTTGCCAAATGCATTAGAGGCGTTTGGCAAGCGTTGGTAAAACAGTCAAGTGTGAACGAGCCCTTAGGGAGGGTACCCAACATACTCAACATGGTACGATTGAAACGCTCAGAGAGAGCATCACCCTCTGGATGATAAGGTGTGGTTCAGCTCTTGTTGATGTTAAGCAATGTTAACAGCTCTTTAATTAGGCGACTTTTAAAGACCCGTCCCTGGTCAGAGTGAAGTCGATTGGCAGTCCATAATGAACAAAAAACTTCTCCCACAACACTTTGGCCACAGTTACTGCTTTTCGATCTTTGGTGGGATAGGCTTGAGCAGGGTGGATTTGATTTAAATCAAACTGATTTAAATCACAATTTAAATCACGATTTAAATCACTAGTCAGTAAGGCTTGATTTAAATCACAGTTTTCTACATAAAGACTAATTCTTGCTGGTATAACTTTAATATGCAAGTAGATGAAGATTTTTAGAATAACAACTTTTCATATTAGTTTTTTTATCCCCCAGTTTAATAGGTTAATCATTCATACTTGGAAAACTTTTCTGTTGTACTTAGGAAGGAGAAAAACAATCATTACCTTAATAATAACAATTTAAATAGATTTATTCAACTGAAACAATAACATTACAGCATATGTTATTTGCTTAAACAAACATCCATGTTTGTTAACTAATTTGGCTAAACAAAATATATATATTTTAGGAAATTTAGACTGTCAGCCCCTTCCTCCTCACACTTAGTTTCACTTTCTTCTTGTGCAGATCTATTCCACTCCAATCAGAAAAATATTGTTTCTGTTCTATTCACTGAACTTCTTGAAATTTAGCGCTGAAGGGGTTGATTCTGTATTCATAGGTTTGTAGAAGTTAGGATTAAGGTCTTTTTCTTAACTCTGTTCATGTTCTAACATTTTTGCTGTGAAGAAGAGGCATTTGATCTCCGCTGAGTCAAATTCAGTTTTGACAACTGCAAAAGTAAACCAAGCATCTGTGATAATATCTTGTAGGCAGAGAAACTGCCCAATAATCTTACAAAAACCTCTGGAAGAGCATGACATTGTGAATGGATTAATGGAATTTATTTACCAAAAAAACTAATTTAACATATACAGCCTTATTCTACATCTAAAAACTAATCTTTATTTCATGATGGAATAACCTTTGGATGGTAATATATTTTCCTCAAAAAGCATTTTATTTAAAAAAATCTGATTTAAATAAAAAAAATCCGATTTAAATAAAAAAAATCAGATTTTTTTGATTTTTTTTTTTAAAAAATCATTGATTTTTATCCACCCTGGGCTTGAGCATATCGAGTGTAGTGATCAGTCACAATCAAAACACCACTGCTGTAATTATCAATACACAAAAAGTCCATGCACACTAAATCCATTGGACCAGAACTTTTCAAGTGTTCCATAGGAGTAGCTTGAGTAGGCAGAGTTTTCCGTGGCAGACATCTCACACAACAGCGGCAATAGTCCACAACAGCTTCCCTCATTAGTGGCCAAAAGAATCGGTCTCGGAATAATCCATATGTTTTTTCAACTCCTAGATGCCCATGTTGGTCATGCAAACTTCTCAAAACAGATTTTCTGTAGACCTGAGGGAGCGCTAGCTAGGATGATCATGAAACAAATGTACCCTATACAAAAGTCCATCGATTATTTTGAGTTCATCCCATTCCTTAAGATAGTAAGTACTCTGCTCAGGTAGGGCTTTTTCTCATGTAATTAGGATCTTTGCGGAAAACATGTCTGATTACTGGATCCCTAATTTGTAGAAGAATCATATCTTTCTTTTGCAGCTGGATGTTTTCTGGTACCCCTAGAGCAGTGGGGCAGCAATATATGTTTGGGATACACTCTTCACCAGCTCCCAATGAGTCAATAACCCATAAGTCAGAGAAAACAATATTGTCTCCTTGTACAGCAGCTGTAGCACAGTAGGGAGCCACAGCAGGCCCAGGTACTTCCTCCCATTCACTTTCTTCTAAGTTCATTGGCAATCCAGAATGCCTGAAGAGAGAATCAGCCCCAAGATTTTTGGGTCCTGGCTTGTACTTGAGAGTGAATTGGTAATTAGACAAGGCAGCAAGCCACTTATGACCAGTGGCATCCAGCTTTGCTGTAGTCAAAACATAAGTGAGGGGGTTATTGTCAGTTCTCACCTCAAACTGAGCCCCATACAAGTAATCATGCAGTTTTTCAACAATAGCCCACTTCGGGGCAAGAAATTCCAGTTTGTGAACAGGATAATTCTTTTCTGCTGGGCTTAGACTGTGACTGATATAAGCAACAGGCCTTAGTCCTCCTGGGTACTCCTGATGGAGGACTCCTAACCCATCGTAGCTGGCATCTACATGCAGAATGTATGACTTTGGTGGGTCTACATAAGCCAACACTGGTGCTTCTGTAAGGCTTTTCTTAAGCTGTAGAAAAGCTTCCTCACAAGCAGAAGTCCACCTCTCACTGAAAGGAGTTTTGCTGGTTGTGTCAATGCCAGGTGTTTCTTTAAGCAAGTCATTAAGAGGCTGAGCAGTCTTGGAATAGTCTCTAATAAAGCGGCAATAATAGCCACAAAACCCCAAGAAGGACCTCAGTTCTGTCAGATTTGTGGGACGGAGCCAGGTTACCACAGCCTCCACTTTAGCAGGATCAGTTGCTACCCCTTCTGCAGATACTATGTGGCCCACAAAGTTTACTAAAGAACGGGCAAACTTACATTTGTCCAGGGAGAGTTTAAGACCTTCTCTCCTCAAACGATCAAGCACTTTAAACAGTCTCTAATCATGCTCCTCCAGAGTGGAGCCAAAAACAATTATGTCATCTAGGTAGACAATACATTGAGTGGGACAAAGGTCTCCCAGTGTCCGATCCATTAGACTCTGGAAGGTTGCAGGTGCACCACTAATTCCCTGAGGCATTCGAGCAAACTAGAAAAACCCCAGGGGGCAAATAAAATCTGTCTTTTCTTGATCTTCCTCACTCATTGGTACTTGGAAATACCCGGATCTTAAGTCCATTACTGTGAACCATTTGCTGCCTTGCAGGGCATCAAGAGCTTCCTCAATGCGAGGTAGCGTGTATTGATCTGGGACCATTCGCCGATTTAGAGTCCTGTAATCAACAAATATTCGTACTCCATCATTTTTCTTTCTGACCACCACTATTGGGGATGCATACAGGCTTTTAGACTCAACAATGATGTTTTGATCTTTCATTTTGTGCAAGCACTCTCAAACATCATCCAGATCTTTAGGAGGTATGCGCCTGGATCTTTTCTCTAAAGGGGGTGCTATCTTTTAAGGGAATACTGTGTTAAATACTTTTAGTACACCTGACATCCATGTCATCAGTAGAGAAAACATCATTTTATTCCATTAGCTGCTCTTCTAGCTCCTGTTTGTGCTCTGCAGGACTATCAGCATCATTCAGGTGAAAGTCTAATTTGGTTTCTTTCTCCTTGACCTTGGCAGGGTAAGAGCTAATGGTTTCCACTGGGTAACTGTCAGGGAGCGAGGAGCCAGACACACAAGGAGGTGCAATTAAAGGTAGGTTTATTTACACAGAAACAAGGCAAGAGTCTATGCAAGTCTGACAGCAACAGCGGATGACTTGGTAGGACAGAAGTTCTCCTGCCGAGGTCGTCTTCCAGGATAATCAAGTTGAGAACCAGCAGGAATCGTAGCCAAAGCCGGGGTCAGAAGCCAGGAAGAATGGTCGCCAGAGCCGGGGTCAGAAGCCAGGAAGAATGGTCGCCGGAGCCGGGGTCAGAAGCCAGGAAGAATGGTTGCCAGAGCCGGGGTCAGAAGCCAGGAGGAGTCTTAGCCAAAGTCGAGTCGGTATCCAGGAGAGCAAAGAGTTAACTGAACAGGAGCTTGCTGCTGTGCAACAGACAGGACACGAATGCAATGGACAACTGCAAACAGCAGACTTAAATGTGATAAGCCGCCACCTCCTGGGAGGATCCGCAGAGGGCTGAAAGCATAAAGGATCCCACAATGCTTTGCAGACCTAAGATGGATGCCAGCACATGGAGCAGCACAAGCCCTGAGGAAAGGTAGGACCTTGATAGTACCTCCTCCTCAAGGGCCCCTCCCCCTCCACGGCTCAACATAAGGCTTCTGGGGAAAGCGAGCGTGAAAAGCGCAGAGGAGGGCAGGAGCATGAACATCCGCGGAAGGAACCCAGGAACGCTCCTCGGGACCATAACCACGCCAATGGACCAGGAACTGCACCCAACCGCGGACCAACCGAGAGTCCAGGATGCGGCTCACCTCATACTCCAAATGACTGTCAACCCGGATAGGACAGGGCCGAGGCAGTAAGGCAGTAAAGCGATTGCAGACCAAAGGCTTCAACAGGGATACGTGGAAGACATTGGAGATACGCATCCCAGGAGGAAAAGCAAGGGCATAGGCAACCGGGTTCACCCTGCGGAGGATGCGGAAAGGACCAACAAAATGGGGAACCAGTTTCGGTGCGGACACCTGAAGATTGAGGGTACGAGTGGACAACCACACCCGATCTCCGACCTGGTATGAAGGAGCAGGAAACCGTCTACGATCAGCCTGGAGCTTCTGTCGCTGTGCTGAGTCCCTCAAGGACCTCTGGATCTGCCCCCATGAAGAACGCAGGGCATCAAGATGGTTCTCCACAGCCGGAATGCCCTGTGGCGAGAACAACTCGGGCAATACAGCGGGTTGGAACCCATAGTTGGCCATGAAGGGAGACATCCAGGAGGAGGAGTTGACAGCCGAGTTCCTCGCAAACTCTGCCCATGGCAGGAGATCGACCCAATTGTCTTGATGGTCTGAGATATAGCAGCGAAGGAATTGTTCCAGGGCTTGGTTAGAATGCTCCGCAGCCCCATTGGACTGCGGGTGGTAGGCCGAAGAGAAGGAGAGTTTGATACCCAACTGGGAACAGAAGGCGCGCCAGAACCTGGACACAAACTGGCTCCCACGGTCCGAGACAATCACCTTAGGCAACCCATGCAAGCGAAAGATCTCCCTGGCGAAAACCGTAGCCAGTTCTTGCGCAGTCGGCAATTTCTTGAACGGAACACAATGGCACATCTTGGAGAAACGATCAATGACCATAAGAATGACTGTATGGCCTTGAGACGCAGGGAGGTCCACAATGAAATCCATGCCCAGGTGTGACCAGGGATTCTCCCCATTGGGAATGGGTTGCAGAAGGCCAAATTGAGGATGCAGATGAGATTTATTCTGGGCACAGACAGAACATGCCGCTACATATGAGACGATGTTGGAACGGAGAGATGGCCACCAGAATAGACGAGAAACGACCCAGGACAACTGGTTCCTCCCCGGATGACCAGCAGTCTTGGAATTATGGTAGGTACGCAGCAGGTGGGTGCGCAATCCCTCAGGTATGAAACATCTACCAGCCGGTCTCTCAGAGGGAGCATCAGTTTGAGCCGCCAAAATCTGCTCCCCAAGGGGAGAAGTCAGGCTGGTACGAATGGCAGCCAGGATCTGATCCAGAGGTATGACCGAGGTCGGCTCAGAGTCCTCCCTGGACAGCTCAGAGTATTGCCGCGACAAGGCATCAACCCTGACATTCTTGGAGCCAGGCAAATAGGAGACCACATAGTTAAAACGCGACAAGAACAGAGCCCATCTGGCCTGACGGGGCGTCAACCTCTTAGCCTCCGAGCGATACGTCAGTGAGAATGAGAACTGGAACCGCAGAACCCTCGAGCAGGTGCCTCCTCCACAGGGAAGTAGGGGTCCATCGGGCGACCGACGCTAAGACAGGAGGGCGCCTACTCCCGTCTTAGATGCATCAACCTCGAGAACAAAGGGCAACCCAGGATTGGGATGAGACAGTATCGGAGCCGAAGCGAAGGCGGATTTCAGAGCTTTAAAAGCTAAGATGGCCTTGGATGACCACTCGTGGGGATTACTGCCCTTCTTGGTCAGATCTGAGAGAGGCTTGGCCAGCGTGGAGAAGTTCCTGATAAACTTCCGATAATAGTTGGCGAATCCCAAAAAGTGCTGAATGGACCGAAGACCACTGGGATGAGGCCACTGCAGAACCGCCGAAACCTTCTGAGGGTCCATGGAAAATCCACCAGCGGAAATTATGTAGCCCAAAAAGGCAACCTGGGATCGGTGAAATTCACACTTCTCGAGCTTACAGAAAAGCTCGTTCTCACATAACCGTTGCAGCACCCGCTTGACATCCTGGATATAAGACTCCATAGACGCAGAGTAAACCAGGATGTCATCCAAGTAAACCACCACGCACTGCTGCAACAAGTCACGAAAGACATCATTAATGAACTCCTGAAAGACCACGGGCGCGTTACACAACCCGAAGGGCATAACCAGGGATTCATAGTGGCTGGTTCTGGTGTTGAACGCGGTCTTCCACTCATCGCCCTCCTTGATCCATACGAGGTTGTACGCAGCCCTAAGGTCGAGTTTAGTAAAGACCGTTGCTCCCTTGAGGCGGTCGAACAACTCAGTAATCAACGGAATTGGGTAAGCATTCTTAATCATGATTCGATTGAGACCCCTATAATCAATGCAAGGCCTCAATTCACCGCCCTTCTTTTTCACGAAGAAAAAGCCAGCTCCTGCTAGGGAAGTAGACTTGCGAATGTGCCCCCGGAAAAGTGCATCCGCAACATACTCCTCCATGGCCTGATTCTCCGCAACCGAAAGAGGATACACCCTGCCACGAGGAGGAGTGGCACTGGGTTGCAAGGCTATGGCACAATCGTATGGACGATTAGGAGGAAGAGCACCTTGTCAAACACGTCCAGGTACTCCCCACAGTCAGTGGGCAACACAGAGTCCGAGGAGGCACACAACACCTTAACAGGTCCACAGATGCAACCGGCCCCACACTGTGGAGACCACGAGAGAATCTCGGCCGACCGCTAATTAAAGGTTGGATTGTTCTTCTGAAGCCAGGGATATCCCAAACCACGGAGTAGTGCGGGGAAGAAATTACCTGGAAACAGGCCAACTCCCTGTGAACAGCCCCAATAGCTACTTCAACCGCCAGGGTCTCGTGGGTAACCTGAGGCGGTTGCAGGGGCCTGCCATCTATCGTCTCGAGAACCAATGGAGTAACTCGAGCCTGCAGAGGAATGGAGTACTGAGCAGCAAACGAACTGTCCATAAACAACCCACCAGCACCAGAGTCTACCAATGCCTGGGCCGTCACCAAGCCTTCCGCCCAAGAGAGGACAACGGTGATTAGCGGTTTATCTTTGCGGGACACCGGGGACGAGGAAACTCCACCCAAGGTCTGCCCCCGACAGGATCTCAGGTGCAAGCGTTTCCCGGACAGGACTGCCGAAAATGCCCACCGAGACCAAAGTACAGGCAGCGACCTTCCCGACGCCGAGAGGCCTGCCCCCTCAGAAAGGCGAGCAAACCCCAGCTGCATGGGTTCACCACCAGACAAGCCATCCCCAGGAGGCGTGGGAGGAGAGGGAGGAACGGGTGGGACAGAAAACGTAGGCGCCAATCGGTTAGGAGGCCTCCACAGATGCTCCTTAAGTGAAGGCCTCTCCCTGAGCCTGGTGTCAATCAGGATTAGGAAGGAAATGAGTGCTTCGAGCTATACAGGCAGTTCTTTGGCTGCAATCTTGTCCTTCAACGCATCTGAGAGGCCATGAGAGAAAGCAGCCACCAGAGCCTCATTGTTCCAACCCACCTCTGCCGCCAGGGTACAAAATTCTATGGCATACTCGGCAACGGTCCGTGAACCCTAATGCATGGACATGAGCAGCTTGGCAGCAGAGGCGGAGCGAGCAGGCACATCGAATACCTAATGGAAGGAGGCGACAAAATCGGCAAACTCGTGAATCACAGGGTTATCATTCTCCCATAAGGGATTTGCCCAGGCCAAGGCCTTGTCCGAGAGCAGCGAGATTAGGAAGCCCACCTTTGACCTCTCCGTAGGAAAAGCATGGGGTATCAACTCAAAATATATGCCCACTTGGTTAAGGAAACCCCGACACTGACTCGGCTCACCCCCAAAGCGCT
The DNA here is from genome assembly GCF_062004578.1 of Staurois parvus. Taxonomy (NCBI): domain Eukaryota; kingdom Metazoa; phylum Chordata; class Amphibia; order Anura; family Ranidae; genus Staurois; species Staurois parvus. The sequence goes on along the minus strand of NW_028318547.1, from coordinate 2,566,539 downwards.
GTGGAAGGGGAACTGAACCAGTCATACCTCTGGGCACCGCAGGTGCAGCACCAGATGCAGAGGTAGGCGCAACAACCGGAGCAGCAGCGGGAGCGACCACAGGAGTGACAACCGGCCTAATTGCACCAGGAGCAAGGTGCGCTGTGTGTGCAAGCAGCGTCTGCAACGCCTGAGCGAACTGATCCAACAAGAGATTCTGCTGATCAAGTCTGGCAACCAGCATAGGGAGCGAGGGCGTACCTGCACCGTCAGGATTCATGGCATTCGTGTAGTGTCAGGGAGCGAGGAGCCAGACACACAATGAGGTGCAATTAAAGGTAGGTTTATTTACACAGAAACAAGGCAAGAGTCTATGCAAGTCCGACAGCAACAGCGGATGACTTGGTAGGACAGAAGTTCTCCTGCCGAGGTCGTCTTCCAGGATAATCAAGTCGAGAACCAGCGGGAATTGTAGCCAAAGCCTGGGTCAGCAGCCAGGAAGAATGGTCGCCGGAGCCGGGGTCAGAAGCCAGGAAGAATGGTCGCCAGAGTCGGGGTCAGAAGCCAGGAGGAGTCTTAGCCAAAGCCGAGTCGGTATCCAGGAGAGCAAAGAGTTAACTGAGCAGGAGCTTGCTGCTGTGCAACAGACAGGACACGAATGCAATGGACAACTGCAAACAGCAGACTTAAATGTGATAAGCCGCCACCTCCTGGGAGGAGCCGCAGAGGGCTGAAAGCATAAAGGATCCCACAATGCTTTGCAGACCTAAGATGGATGCCAGCACATGGAGCAGCACAAGCCCTGAGGAAAGGTAGGACCTTGATAGTAACAATAGGCTACCTCCTGCCAGGTGGTATTATAACTGGGTATGTGGTAATATTCCGAACAGTAACAATATGCATTCTTGGTCATTTTAAATGATAGTTTCCCAGCCATTCTTTACAGCCTCTTTTGGATCAGTCTCTAGCAGGAAAAAGCTACCATTTGCACCTGGTGAAATTTCCACATAAACACGCAACACTCTCACCCCCCCGGCTGGAAGTTCTATGGGATGCCATGGATTCCCCACACATCCTCCAGGAAGATCAGGAGCAAAAGTTTGACAGATATTTTGAAGTTCTGGAGCAACAGGCAGTGCAGGTAGAGGAGTATCCTGTTGTGGCTGAAGAAACCTTATGAAAGCAGCCTCAATGGTTTCAAAATTGGAAACCACAATCATAGGAGCTGTAAGGGACCACCTGGCGGCACCTCTAGCAACCCACTGGTCAGTTTTCCCCAGAGCGCGGAGTCTAAGTCCCGGATCACTTGTTCACCAGGGTCCCTGATGGTGGGGATGGACTTGGAGTGTACCGAGACCAGGTCGCGACTACCGGGTACACCCACCAGTGGTAGAGGAGTCCGCCAGAGGCTCCCGCAGGGTGAGAGCCTGACGTGAGGAGGCCGGGAGATCCCGGTGGGATGGATGGATGGATGAGCAAGTGCAAAGTCAGACAAGCTGAGTCGGTAGCCGGGGGGTCGGTGCGGTACAAAGCAGCAGGCAAAGAATGGTCGGGTCACACGCCAGGTCAGTAACAGGAGGTCAGATCTATAAAGGGGCATTCAGGAGCGGGGTCAGGCAAGCCAGGGGTCAGGACAGGAGAAATCAGCAAAGTCAGGCAATCCGGGTCAGAAATACTCACAATACAGGTTCAGGAATAGAGATCACAGAAAAGACCATACGGCAACCAGTGACAGCACAGGGGGGATTTAAATACCGCGCCCTGCGCTGTCATTGGTGCCAGGCGCGCACCCGCGAACGCCAGTGCGCATGCGCGGACTCTGTCGCCGCGGCTGGCCGGGACCTAGCGCCCGCATCCCCACATGAGACGGCATACTGCGCCTGCGCCGGGACCAGTGCCGCGGCGATCCCTGACAGGAGCATACTCACTACCCCCAGGGCTCACATAGACAATGACTTTAAGTGGGGGATCCTCATCAGCTGCCACACCAGGAATGCGAAGCTCAACTTCTAGACAACCATCCATAAAAACAAGATTTTCTCCCACACCATAAACAGGCATAATGTCCATAGGTTTCAAAGGGAGGTGGCTTAAGTGTTCCTGATAGAAGGGTCTGTAGATAATAGTCAGCTGAGAGCCAGTGTTAAACAGAGCAGTAGTGGGTATATCATTAACAAACAAATTGAAAGTACATTTGCGGCCTACTCCAGCCAGTTTAGTGAACAATTGTTTTCTTGATTTTCCCTGTTTTCTTTCATACATTTGTCCATCTTTACTGTGAATTTCAGAACTATCAGCAAGCAGTTGACACTGACGAACTGTGTGGCCTGTTTGTCCACAGCGGAAACATTTAATGTGGAAGAGAGGCTTATCACTGGAAGTTTTATCAGCAGATAGAGCTCTAGGCTGTGGAAGTCTACCAACTTCTTTGTTTTTAGCAACAGTCTAATTTTTGTGCTCACCCAAAGAACTCTGATGAACTTTGCTTTTAGAAGGGGTACTAAAAAGGATATCAGCCTCCTGTTTCTTTACTTCAGTCATAGTTTCAGTAAAAGTAAAGTTTCTCTCTCTCAGAACAACTCTTAGGACCGGTGACATTGGGTGATGTGGCAGTAACCGCTTTATGATTTGAGCAGTCCTTAATTTATCAACATCTGTAGGAGAGATTACCTTTTCACTGAGCAATCTTCCTAGAAGCACTTCTAGCCTCCTCACAAACACAGAAACATCCTCTCCCTCATTATGCTTTGTTTAAAATCAGCAAGCATCTGATCCAGGTCATGGTGCAGTCCATAAGCATCTGTCAAAATATCAATATACTCTTGAGCACTAGTACTCACATGTGTGTCCTTGTAAGCTCAAACAATAATGGATGCTGGTGGTCTTAAGCTTTCCATGGTGCGCTGTTTTTTCTTTTCCTCTGAGCAGGTCCATTCCTCTATCACTTTTGCAAAATCTTTCCACACTTCAAAGCTTTCTTCACCAGCAGGGACAGGTAGCACTCCTGAAAAAGCCTTTAATTTGCAGTAAGAATCAGCATGTAAATTCTAAACAATGACTTCAGTGACTTTTAGCAGCAGATGGTCAATATTTGTTTCCTGCTTAATGGCTGTAGCAGGCAACATTACAGTCTTCCTGATGAAGCAGTTGTATTCAATGGTTCACACTTTACAGGCAGGGCTGGTAACTTTCACATTACTGGAGGTGAAATCACTGGTAACACTACAGCACAACCAATTGCTTCAGCCCCTTTTGGTTTTATGCAAAAGGGCCCTTTAACTGGATTTAAATCCAGCTCACTGAGCAGAGATAATGGGTATAAAGTTCAAAACTCTCATCTTCTTCTCTTTTATCCACAAGAGTGGCATACTGCAAGGTTTCATTTGCTTTTAGTGCCTCCTGCAGTCTGTGGGAACTCACAGTGATAGGCACATATGAAATAGCAAATGTCCTTTCAGGTGGCAGTCCCTCTGCCAGGGCCCACTGCCTGACATGGTCGTTCCTTAATGTCCTGATCCAAGATATATGATCTCAGCAGTGCCTCCAAATGTAGCACTATTTGTACACTCTTTGCGGCTACTGGGGTGTGATGGCGCCACCTGTATAGTATTTAGGAGCAGAGTCCTTATAATCTGTGTGATCAGGACAAGTTCTCTAACAAGCGCTAGTGCCTCCACTCAATTGGAGCATGTGGATAACAAGTGAAATCCCAACTGAGAAATGTATCGTCCACATAGACAGTAATCCACACAGCATTGTACTGTATATGAAAGTCCATGTATTGAAGAAATAAAAAACCATGTAATCTGCATGGGTGTACAAGGGTGTACAAAGGTGTACCAAGATGGCCGCCACACCGGAAATGCATCACTACGTTGGCCCTGAGGAAGTCACATGATACTGTGACGCAACGCGTCGGCCCAACGTAGTGACGCATTTCTGGCGTGGCGGTCATCTTGGTACACCTTTGTACACCCTTGTACCCATGCAGATTACATCCAAAAGCGTGGGGTTGGAGCCCTGAATTTTTACTGTTTTAAATGTAAGTGCGCTTTCTATTGTTTACTCTACTTGGTAATAAACATATTACACAATGGAAGCTTGTGTTTTATGTTCCATATGAGTTGTTGGCGCAGCATTTTACCTTACTTGGAGAAGGAGCCATTATTGAAGTGCTGATTCCTGGGGGGAGATTCATATACAGTGTGAGCAGTCGTTTGGAGTGATACTTACCTGGAGGATCTGTGAGAGGGATCCTAGTAAAAGTTTGACTCGCAAGGGTCGAATCCTTAAGGTGAGAGGCTGATTCAGCCGGTGTTCGGATGATCTTCTGCTCAACTATCAACTCACTTCTATATACAAATACCAGCACGAGTGTTTTTTGTTCACCTGAGTGTGATCATCTTCATTTGGACTTTATATACACGGAAATATATGTTGTTTTATGTGCAGGTGCACGTATTGAGTTCACATATACAGTCATGGCCGAAATTGTTGGCACCCTTGATATTTTTCCTGAAAATCAAGTATTTCACACAAAAAAGGTATTGCATTAACACATGTTTTGCTATACACATGTTTATTCCCTTTGTATGTATTGGAACAAATATAAAACAGAGGCAGAAAAGCAAATATGACATAATGTCACACAAAACCCCAAAAATGGGCTGGACAAAAGTATTGGCACCCTTAACTTAATATTTGGTTGCACACCCTTTGGAAAACATAACTGAAATCAGTCGCTTCCTATAACCATCAATAAGCTTCTGACACCTCTCACCCGGAATTTTGGACCACTCTTCCTTTGCAAACAGCTCCAGGTCTCTCTTATTGGAAGGACACCTTTTCCCAACAGCAATTTTAAGATCTCTCCACAGGTGTTCAATGGGATTTAGATCTGGGCTCATTGCTGGCCACTTCAGAACTCTCCAGCGCTTCTTTGCCATCCATTTCTGAGTGCTTTTTGACGTATGTTTGGGGTCATTGTCCTGCTGGAAGACCCAGGATCTTGGACGCAAACCCAGCTTTCTGACACTGGGCCCTACAGTGCGACCCAAAATCCTTTGGTAATCCTCAGATTTCATGATGCCTTGCACACAGTCAAGGCACCCAGTGCCAGAGGCAGCAAAACAACCCCAAAACATCATTGAACCTCCACCATATTTTACCGTAGGTACTGTGTTTTGTTCTTTGTAGGCCTCATTCCGTTTTCGGTAAACAGTAGAATGATGTGCTTTACCGAAAAGCTCTATCTTGGTCTCATCTGTCCACAAGACGTTTTCCCAGAAGGCTTTTGGCTTACTCAAGTACATTTTGGCAAACTGTAGTCTTGCTTTTTTATGTCTCTGTGTCAGCAGTGGGGTCCTCCTGGGTCTCCTGCCATAGCGTTTCATTTCATTTAAATGTCGACGGATAGTTCGCGCTGACACTGATGCTCCCTGAGCCTGCAGGACAGCTTGAATGTCTTTGGAACATGTTTGGGGCTGCTTATCCACCATCCGGACTATTCTGCGTTGCAATCTTTCATCAATTTTCCTCATCCGTCCACGACCAGGGAGATTAGCTACAGTGCCATGGGTTGCAAACTTCTTGATAATGTTGCGCACTGTGGACAAAGGCAAATCTAGTTCTCTGGAGATGGACTTGTAACCTTGAGATTGTTGATATTTTGCCACAATTTTGGTTCTCAGGTCCTCAGACAGTTCTCGTCTCCTCTTTCTGTTGTCCATGCTTAGTGTGGCACAGACAGACACACAATGCAAAGGTTAAGTGAACGTCTCTCCTTTTTATCTGCTTTCAGGTGTGATTTCTATATTGCCCACACCTGTTACTTGCCCCAGGTGAGTTTACAGGAGCATCACATGCTTGTAACATTCTTATTTATCCGCAGTTGTGAAAGGGTGCCAATACTTTTGTCCAGCCCATTTTTGGAGGTTTGTGTGACATTATGTCGAATTTGCTTTCTTTCCTCCCTTTTTTTGTTTTGTCCCAATACACACAAAGGGAATAAACATGTGTATAGCAAAACATGTGTTAATGCAATACGTTTCGTGAGAAATACATGATTTCCTGGAGAAATATCAAGGGTGCCAACAATTTCGGCCATGACTGTATGCACGTTTGGACCTATTCACTTTATGGGGTATATTTATATATATATATATATATATATATATATATATATATATATATATATATATATATGTTAATGCACATTGTTGATGTATGTGTATATATATATATTCACTTGCAAAAAGCACGTATTACTTTTTAGTTGAAATGGTTATTTTCACTTTAGGAATTTAGATTTATTCACATATATGTTTTATGTGCATGATTTCACTTTAGTGGACACTTATTTTATTTATTTGATATTTATCCACTAGGTTTTTCTGTTTACATGTTTATTTTAATTTAAGCGAGTAGCACTACATTGTTTCCACATTTTTATGCTGAAGATCATTGGTATATGATTTAATGTGAGCAGCTTCTCAGGAATAATTTTTGGAAGGTATCCTGAGCGCAGGAGGTTCACACCATTATTTGCTTTTAGTGCCTCCTGCAGTCTGTGGGAACTCACAGTGATAGGCACATATGAAATAGCAAATGTCCTTTCAGGTGGCAGTCCCTCTGCCAGGGCCCACTGCCTGACATGGTCGTTCCTTAATGTCCTGATCCAAGATATATGATCTCAGCAGTGCCTCCAAATGTAGCACTATTTGTACACTCTTTGCGGCTACTGGGGTGTGATGGCGCCACCTGTATAGTATTTAGGAGCAGAGTCCTTATAATCTGTGTGATCAGGACAAGTTCTCTAACAAGTGCTAGTGCCTCCACTCAATTGGGGCTTGTGGATAACAAGTGAAATCCCAACTGAGAAATGTATCATCCACATAGACAGTAATCCACACAGCATTGTATATGAAAGTCCATGTATTGAAGAAATAACATTCAGTGAACCATCCAACATAAAGTATCTTCTAAACAGGAACATTAAAGCATTAATAGTATTTTTTGCATGTCTCAGTGAGGGGAGGCTGCAACACTTACAGTCTGAGCTCTCTCTCTCGGGAAATCCACACTTCTTTTCCATAAGCGCTTTCTCTGATGACCTCATCCTAAGTTCCCAGAGAGCATAGCAGCCATATTTGAAAATGGCAAAACAAACACTGCATAACAGAAGTATACACTGGAAAATGGGCAAAGAAATTATCACATAACTACATACTCATTAATTAATTAAGCTTGTAAAAATATTAAATATATTTATTGAAATATATATAAAAAAATAGTATACATTACCAAAGAAAGCAAAAATTAAAAAAAAAACAGAAAAACATAGTCCTCCATCATAGCTAAAGTCAGAAAACATTGTTTTAATATTCCCCTCTACATGACACATGGTCAGCTCAAATTCTACCCAATTGCGGGTTCTACAGCACCAAGTCAAGGCTTTACAGGAAGAAATGTTGGACACTGAGAACTGTCTCCGCTATGTTCGCATGTTGGACATACTTGTAGGGGAATTCCAGTGAGACGGCTGGCGAATAGACATGCGCACAGAAATGCGCGATAGCACACACACACGCGCACACACACGGCGAAGATTGGCGCCAGACGGACTATTTAAAAGGTGCCTCTGCCTGTGCTGAGTGCTGACTGGTCTTCAGCTGTTCCCTGTTTCCTGCTCGTTCCTGTGTGATTCCCTTGTTGCTGACCCGGCTTGTTCCTGACCTGACTTTTGATTATTCTCCTGCTTGATACTTGTTCCTGACCTCGGCTCTGCTCCTGACTTTGGCTTGCTTATGATTTGGTACCTCGCTGTCTGCCCATTGATGACCCCTGCTATTCCTATGACATTACTCCTGTCTCCCATCCCAGCTTCCTGCCTTGTTCTGGTGCATGCCTGGAGATCTGCCATACCAGCTCTGCATATCGCTACTGTTCCTGAATCGGTGGTCCATCAGTCTTTTAAGGACTCCAGCTGTAAGCGCTGCAAACAACATCTACTGGCACTCTTGTCCCCCTGGTCCTTAGACACCCTCTGTTCCACTTGCAGTGGGGTCAGGGCTAGTGACACAAGTGAGGCTGACCTCGTCATTTCAGCCTCCAATCAGGTACGTGACAGTACCAGTCAGCCAGTGATGGAGTCTGAAAGGGAGGCCTCTGCATTGGGGGACATTTGCCAATCAATCTCTGCCTTGTCATACATAGTGCAGAGTTTTTAAAAAATGCTTGATCACATGGAGAACCAACTACCAGCCAAGCCAGATGTTTCAGCAACCATGGGTCCCTCTGCAGTCACAAATATAACTACTCAGACAGAGCTCAGCATGATTTATGGAACTTTTCCTCTACCTGAACCCCAAGTGCCAATACCTGAATATTTTACAGGAGACTGCAGGAAGTTTTGAACCTTTCGTAACTCCTGTGAGCTCTGTTTTTCTCTGCTACCAAGAACTTTTGCATCACAAAGCACCAAAGTGGAATTCATTATTTCACTCCTTCAGAATGAACCCTAATCCTGGGCACACCAGCTTCGTGAGCAACATGATCCAGCTCTGACTTCTACGGACTCTTTTTTTCTCTTTATGCTGATCCTTTCGGTCACCAGACTGCAGAATTTATGCTCAGCAAACTAAAGCAAGGCCACAGGCCTATAGAGGACTATGTGACTGAGTTCCATATATGGAGTTCTAACACTCAATGGAGCAAGTCTGGTCTCCGCCATCAGTTTCGCCTCGGTCTCTCCAGCACCTTGAAAGATGAGCTTGCCCGAGTAGGGGTACCAACCATGCTAGAGGACCTGATAAACCTAGCTATTCAAATCGACCAACAGCTCCGGGAAAGGCAGGGTGAAAGAACTAGCAGGGGTGTCTTGATCTGCTCTGAAATAGAAACTCCTGTCCCCTCACCCACTGCTGTTGCATCAGACATACTCTCCAGCAAAAGGGGGCATCGTAATTCTCCACGTAGGAGCTTTTGGAGACCACCTTTATCCTCTGTTGAACGCCTTGAACGACAAAACTCCAACCTCTGCCTCTACTATGGTGATGCGGGTCACTATGTACTGACATGTCCAGTGAGACCTCCTAAGCCCTCTCCTAGCTGGTTCCATATGATGCACCCACAAGGAACGAGTCAAATGCACTTCTCCTTCCTTCTTCACTTGTAACTTGCTGAAAGAACTATTACTGTTTTAGCAATTATAGACTCTAGTGCCTGTAGCTGTTTCATGGATTCTACCTTTGCTAATCAATACAATATCCCTCTCTGTACCAAGAAACAAAGATTTTCGGTCCATCTGGCTCATCCTCAGGACATCAGGAACTTGCCATAACCTCACCAATGTTTCCAGTCATCTTCGGCATGCCCTGGCTAAGGGCGCACAACCCATCCATCAACTGGCTCTCCGGGGAAATCCTCTTTTCTTTCGAATACTGTCATACTCATTGCATTCCAAAAGAACCATGCGCAGTGACTCCTCTTCTTAGTATCCATCCGGATTCAGAGATGATGAAACTTGTCCCTGACGCCTACCATGATTACTTAGATGTATTCAACAAAAATAGTGCCAATGCTCTTCCCCCGCACCAGCCCTACGATTGTCCTATTGAATTTCTGCCCCCGGTGCTGAGATCCCTTTTGGACGAATTTACCCACTCTCCGAATTGGAACTAGAGGTCCTCCGGAATTACATAGATAAAAGCCAGGAAAATGGGTTTATTCGGCCCTCTACATCACCAGCGGGACCTGGCATCTTCTTTGTCAAAAAGAAAGATCATACTCTTAGACCATGTGTGGACTATCGTGATCTAAATAAGATAACAGTCAAGAACCGCTATCCTCTTCCTCTGATTCCTGAATTGTTCCAAAGGCTACAAGGGGCATGTGTCTTTTTAAAACTAGATCTGAGAGGTGCATACAATTTAGTCAGAATTCGTGAAGGGGATGAATGGAAAACGACCTTTTGAACACGCTTTGGGCACTTCGAATACCTGGTTATGCCATTTGGCCTTTGTAATGCCCCAGCAACACTTCAACATTTCGTTAATGATATATTCTGGGACTATCTTTATTTTTTTATCAATGTCTATTTGGAACGACACCGGGACCACGTGAAGAAGATACTAGGTAGGTTACGACAACATCACCTCTATGCAAAAGCTGAAAAGTGTAAATTTGAGAAACAGACCATTACAAAGCTGAAAAGTGTGAATTTGAGAAACAGACCATTCAGTTCCTTGGACTTGTGATTACTCCTGATGGCATTTCTATGGATGCTCAAAAAGTGACCTCTGTATTAGAGTGGCCCATCCCAGGAGACAGAAAAGCGGTACAACGCTTCGTGGGATTTGCTAATTTCTATAGGAAATTAATTAAGAACTTTTCCGGTATCATTGTACCAGTCATGCAGTTAACCAGGCAACATGTTGCTTTCAAATGGACTCCCAAGGCTCAAGCAGCTTTTGAACAACTAAAGACCTTATTCACTTCTGCTCCTATCCTAAAGCACCCAGATCCTGCTTTAGCTTATGTTCTCGAAGTAGATGCTTCTGAAAATGCTGTTGGAGCTATATTGTCTCAACGACAAGGACTCAAGTCCCTCCTTCACCCTGTTGCCTTCTTCTCTAGAAAGTTAAGCTCCCCTGAAAGGAACTATGACGTAGGATACAGGGAGATGTTAGCCATCAAGGTGGCCCTTGAGGAATGGCACTGCTTGCTGGAGAGAGCTTCACACCCTATCCTCATTTTTATGGATCACAAAAATCTGGAATACTTGAGAACTGCAAAACGCCTAAGGCCATGGTAGGCTATATGGGCACTTTTCTTCTCTCGCTTTGTGTTGCACTTGACATACCGTCCACGATCAAGGAACGGCAAACCCGATGCGCTCTCACGCATGTTTCATGACCCAATAGTACCATCTGAACCTGACACAATCCTGCCAGCTAAAAACTCTTTACTCCTGCAAGCAGACATTGTGTCACAAATAAAGGAAGTGGTTGATGATCCTCCATCCCCCTTGGAAATGCAACTTCAGCTAAGGGACGGCCTGTATCTGCATAAAGAACAGATTTATATACCAGAACAACTCAGGACTCTTATTCTTAAAAGATGCCATGATCATCCTTTAAGGGGTCACTTTGGGATCCACAAGACCACAAATTTTGTCTCCTGTTCCTTCTGGTGGCCAAACTTAATAAAAGATTGTAAAAATTATGTTAGATCTTGCTCGGTATGCCTTTGAAACAAGTCTGATAGAGCCAAAATCTGGGGCCTATTGGAATCCCTTCCAGTACCTGAAAAACCATGGAGTATGATATTTGAGTAAAAAGGGAAACATCGTAAATATTGGTCAAGGGTCTGGTTTGTCCTCTCAGTTTGTCCATTTGTTTGTGGATGATACGCAGAAGAAAAGCAAAGTTCGATCTCTAGTGCCTCACACAGAGCTTTCCAGAACTTAGAGGTGAACTGCACTCCCGGATCAGACACAATATTGCTGGGAATACCATGTAACCTCACAATCTCTTTAATGAAAGCAGAAGCAGTCTCAGCATCAGAAGGAGTCCCTCTCAGAGGTATGAATTGGGCCATTTGCTGGGGGGAGGGAGGACAGATAATGTTAGAGCTGTGCCCTGCACCAGAAATACAGGATATGCAACTGTGGGTGTACATCCATGTGTTGTACGGAGGGCCATGCATTCCATAGAATGAAGTGTTGGGTTCTAAATATCCCAGTATGAAACAGTTCCCTTAAAACGGGGGTCTTCTACGCCCAGTGCAAAAGATGGGTTTTCAAGAATAGGGAAGAGCGGTGAAGGGTAAGGGGCAATCTCATCATTCACAAAGAATTTTCAACATACCTTCTACATTATTCCAATTGTTGGGTGGGATCAAATTTCAGAGGGCACATCCTCAATACACTATGGGAGGACTGTAAGATTTATCCTGGAGGCTGCCTGCTCAATCAATACCCATTGTTTAACTTTCCCATGACAGTATCATTCAATAACTGGTTCAGTGGCAGACGGCATGGTAGTCTGCAAAATCCTGGAGGGCAATACCCCCAGAGACTTTGCAAGTCTCAGAATTTTGTACAGGAGGTGATGGGGCTTATGGGTCCCAAAAAGTTGAGAGAAGATCCTATTTAATTGATTAATGTAAGAAGATGGGATATGTATGAGCAGGGCCTAGAAGAGATAGCTTATGCGAAGCATAACCATCATTTTTACTATGCTACATCTTCCAAACAACGACAATGTGCCCATGTTGAAGGAGAGGTGGAAAGTTCACCTGAAAAGCTGTCCACATGTTTTTAGGGAGGCTAATGACCAGATCTTTGATATAAAATGGCACCCATTTGAATAGGAAAATTGTTTTGTAGACAATGAAATGGGGGGTTTGGGAGTGAAATGTTAAGGGCCTCCAATTTCTGGAAGTTTATTTTAAAATTGGAAAGGGAGCTGTAGTGGTCCATTTCTGCCAGGAGGTTCGGGATAGATATAGCAGGATTAGTGATAACAAAATAAAAGATTATCCACGTAAGTGGCAATTTTTGGATGAATCTGTGCATCAACTGATATGCCTGTAATGTCAGGGTGTCAGGGCTGGGCTCTTGCTACTTAACGACCAGCTCTTTTCTTTTAGTTCTCAGAAGCGGCTCAGCTTTTATTTAATTATCAGTCACTCATCTCCACAATGACTCCCCTGGATACCATTACCTGTCTTTAGTCCAGCCCACAGCCAACCTTTTTTGCTATTTTAGCAGTTTAGCTCATTTCCTCCTTGCCCTAGCATGGTCTATGATCTCCAGTGTGTTCCCACCTGTGTTCCTGTGTATAACTCAGTCTGGCTGACTTCTCCTCTGATTCCTGTTCCTGATTTTTGGCTCTTGAATATTCTGAATTCTGGTTTCCTGACTCGTCGTCTGGTTACCCGCTCTGGCATCCAAACTCTGGCTTCTGTTTTGACTACATTCCTGATCTATGTTATATCTGCTATTTTATTAAAGGTGTGATTTTATCGGCACTTTTTGTCTCCGCCTGGTTTAAGGTTCCTGACATAACACAAGAGCCGTGAATTCAGAAGATGCAAGCAATCCACCTAATTGTAATATTTTTTCCAGATTGGACAAGCAGGACCACTGCTGGGATCATATAATAAACAGAATGGTAGAGCGCTATTTTTACACATACAAATAATTATAAAATCAGTGGAAGTGGTGTAGTACTACTTTTGAGAAGTAGATGGAAAATGTTTACATTGAGCTACAATCTCAAAATAATTCTGCTATTATCGGTCTTATTGCTCCAATTTTGCCCTGCCTTTATTAAATCTCATTCTTGATTGTAATTTGCCATTAACTAGAAGCATCCCTATTTAGCCACACACTACCATGCCTCCAAAGACACCTTCAGGAGCACTGCATATTCCAATGACGTGTACAATACATCCAAGCTATAAAGAACCATTACATACGCAAGAGAATCAAATTTCTCTCTTGTCTATATAATGTAGTTCTATGGACATAGTAGTTTTGAGGCATGTCTGTGATTGTTTTTTTTCTACACAATTAAACAATCGAATGAACATTCTCCAAGAGTGGTGATTCCATACTTTTTGCCAGGGGTTGAAAGGGGCTTATTGGTAGAGGAGTAGAAATCCGAAGTGAAGAAATATATTTTGTTTAAAAAGATACCTACCTCTCTCCTAATGCTCTACACATGTTTGCTGCAATATGGTCTAGCTGGATTCATTATCAAATTCGATTTAAATTTTCTGAATTTGGTCAAACTGAATTCGGAAAATTCAAATCAAATTCGAATAGTATAGAATCTGCATTTGAATTCAAAGTTATTCTATTCGAAATTTGAATTTCAGAAGACAGGTATACTCATTCTATTCTATTTTTTTATTCTATTCCTTTTTTTTCTATTTAATTTTATTCTATTTTTATTTTCTATTCTATTCTGTTCTGTTTTATTCTATTCCAAATTTGGATTTTAGAAGGCGGTTATATTCTATTCTAATCTTTTTTCTCTATTCTTTTCTATTGTATTTTTTCATTTTCTATTCCATTCTTTTGAATTTCAGAAGGCAGCTATATTCTATTTTATTCTAATCTCTTTTTTTGCTATTCTTTTCTATTCTAGTTTTTATTTTCTATTCCCTTATTTTCAATTCAATTTTATTCCTTGCCTTTATTTTCTATTCTATTCTTTTCTATTCTATTTCTTTATATTCTATTCTATTTTATTCTATTCTTAGTATTAAATTTGATTTCATTTTTTGTTTTGTTCATTCGGATTCATTTAAATTAGTTACTATTGTAATTTGGAAATTCTGATACATCCAAATCTCCGAATAATGAAAAAATATTCCAGATTTTGATTCCAAATGAAATGAACCATACATGTTTAATTAGTTTGCCAAGTATGATATAGATGTACAGGTAATATATCTACCTAACGACAACTTATTTTAGTTGTTAATTGTTTAATACATTTTTTCCTATTTGTAGTTCTTTTATTTTGTGTGACAGTTTGTCTCTATGTCATTTTGTATTTGTAAAGAAAAAAATATTTAAACATAATGTGATTTAAAAAAAAAAATTAAACGTATGGAAAATTTAAATATCTTGCAGATATAAAAAATTAAGACAATCAATAACCCTCACTCACTCCCATAACTACCCCATTCATGGATAGAAACACACTTGCTAGCGAATGTAAAATATGTTCACTGAAAAGCAGTCATCTTGTCTTGAGTGCCCATAAATATGTCACTCCTTTTTAATCTCAACATCTAGGAATGTGTCCATGTTGGATCGTCTAGTGCTCCTGCTCCATCACAGCTTCTGGTCTAATTCCAGCATCCTGGTTTTGGCTGTGATACATTCTCCCTGTCTGTCTGTCGACCTGCAAGGTGATTGATGTGGCCAGTCTGTGGGTGGAGACAAAACCTTATTTAAGCCAGCCATGCTTGCAGTCTCATGCTTGTGTTAGTGTGTGTTGAGATAGAACAATAAGAACATGGCAAATGACAAGATAGACAAGCCAAGCCAAAGGGTAAGATTGATGTCCACAAAATTAGTGGCAGTAGCACCATATAAAACAGGATAAAGAAGAATAAGAGGATTGTTAACATAGCTATAGCTGTAAGGAGTAGTGGCAAGAGAAGAAGCCTGGTCAGCTCTGGCTCACATAGATGCTGAAATGTCCTAGACTTTCCATGGTAAAAACAAAGATTGGAGGACCAGAAGTTTTATTCCTCTCTCTCAGACAGCATAACATTTGCCAACTATATGGACTACTGAAGCCAAATGAGAGAACTGTAATGTACTGTAACAGTAGACACACATGATATTCAAAATAAAATAAACGAGCGCTGGGTGAATGAAAATATGTTGAAAAGCTGCTTGCATAAAAGTTAAACCTCTGGGACCTCTTCATAAAATAAATAGACATAAATATATGCAGCGCTAAAAGCATCAGTTAAAATAAGTAAAAATATGAACCATAAAAGTGCATAATTATCAATAGAGAACGAACCAAGTGTGAACAGCGCTCAGTGGCACTGAAATAAATGATATATAACAATATCATATATAAGAAACATCAAAGGTGCATATAGTGACATTGGTGACAAAAGTCAATCTATCCAATGGTAGTAATGCATGGTGAAACATCCGTGACTCCTGTGGCTGCGAAAATGGATGTTGATTACACTAACCTTTCAAGCGGAGCCCTCCAGTGCCAGTCCAGTGTCAGATACTTTCCCAGTAATAAAAGCACCTTAAAAGCACTGACCAGTAGAACTCCTGATCCGGCGGCGTGACGTTAAGGCGTGCAAGGGCTCCTCCTAGATGCATTTCATGTAAACACACGTCTGCTGTAGGTGATGCCGTGCAGGCCGGACGTCACATTGTTCATGTATATAGGGAAAAATGCACCTAATTGCGCCAGCACCATTTTGGCGAAATCCGGCGCACTGCGCATGCACGGGCGCCATTTTTTCTGTGATTTTCATAGATCTAAAATAGCTGCCATGTGTCTCACTGCACATGCGCGAGTGGTCTGGCCGCCATTTTGTTGGTTGGGAAATCCTATGAAACCGCGCAAAATTGCGCATGCACGAGCCATGCGGCTGCTATTTTATTGAAGATAACAGCCGAGATAGAGAGGCACAATGCTGTGCCTTGTGTTGGATAATACACAGATTATAAACCAAAAAACACCTTATGTTGAAATGGGATACTTAGATACCCGCCATAATTACCTTAAGGAAAGCTCAAGTAGATAAGTAATGAGGTAAGAGATGAAATACCCCCTATATACCCCCTGGGGGTATTTCATCTCTTACCTCATTACCTGGTGCAATTAGGTGCATTTTTCCCTATATATATGAGAAATGTGACGTCCGGCCTGAAAGGCATCACCCCTACAGCAGACGTGTGTTTACACGAAACGCGTCTAGGAGGAGCCCTTGCACGCCTTGATGTCACGCCGCCGGATCAGGAGGTCCGGCAGCCACCATATGAGTTCTACTGGTCAGTGCTTTTAAGGTGCTTTTATTACTGTTTACAAGGAGTTCCCTACCACCACTCGCAGTCACTGTCATGTGTGTACTTTTCTGCTTAAACTCAATTTAATAAATTGTTTTATCAACATTACTACACTATGAGCACCTTTATTCTCTATACCTGGCACTGAGCCGCCACACCTCAGCCCCAATATTTCAGGCATCGGTGCAGATCTGGGGAGTAAGTACGTTGTGACCAGACCGGTACCCTTCTCACAAACCATCAAGTGACCACCAGAGGATCATAACACCAGGCAGCTCCTATCTAGGATCCCTGGATGTATTTGATCTTGATATGCGCAGTGAGATTGAGCTTCTGGTGAGTAGGCAATCTATCTATACCTTTACATCAAGATATCAGACCATACCTACAGTAATTGGAGTTGATTATTATTGATTACAATTTTGGACTATAAATTATTACTGTACTGGACATATGATATTTGTTCATTTATCTATCTCTTTGCTGAAGGTTCAGCTTGTTCAGGTCTTTTTTTGTAGCGCTGCACTCCCCATTTTTAGTATCCAAGGAGACCTGTTATGGTGACTGCCTGAAACAAGGATGCTATTCACATCACAATCTTAGCATCTGCTAATAAAATAGAGGCTCTGGAGACATCACTCAATTCCTCTCCTCCAAAGCTTCAACAGGAGGAATACAGATCTTTTCTTGGAACTTCTGATCTGTATTTTGAGAGTTACAATAAATATTTTACCATGAGACCTTAGGTCCCAGAACCTGGGTAACCTAATATTAAACTCTACATTCTAGATTTAGGAGAGTACTAGTTTAGTATATGGGGTTTAGGCAAAGATAAATAGTATGCACAGAGTGTAACTGAGTTGGTTTGTTTTAATACCATATATGGTTCAATAACTATGTTAAATATGGTTTATTACAACATATGGTCAATTACACATGTGGAAATGTAGAATGATACTAAATCCAAAACCAAAAATATTGCAACTTAATAATCAATAAATGTGGTAGCTACATCAGTTTTCTTTTCTTATCCTTTTTTCACTTAGATCTGGCCAGTAACACACAGTATTACAGTGGCCCACTCTGAATGAATGAACACAAGAGGCACCTTTGCACAGCAGCATTGTCAGTCTGGTGGGAGGGAAGTGCTAGATGGATTAGCAGAGTTAAAAAACACAAACAAATTGAAGCCAAACTCTAGCTAATATTTCCAATAAGCAGGTACAGCAAACCATTTTATATGCTTTTCAGGAAACATATTTTACATATATAGATAAAAGCTGATCATTGGTAAAACCCCTGCTGGTCTTAAATGGTTTGTCTAATATCTATGGCTGATACCTAGATTATAAGCTCTAACAAGCAGGGCCCTCTGTTTCCTCTTGTACCAAATTGTATTGTAACTGTAATGTCTGCCTTCATTTTGTAAAGCACTGCGCAAACTGTTGGCGCTATATAAATCCTGTATAATAATAATATATTTTGCTGGAGAGCATCTTCTTTTGAAAAACAGCAGAATTACTGACCAGAACATCAGATAAAAATAGAAAAAAGAAATTGAATGCAGCCATCACATTTAGGAAATGGTAAGTAGCAATATAATAAATGTTTGCTTTTGGAATAAATATCACTTTAAAGCAAAACCAAAATTCGTCCCTGACCATGATTTATGACCATCTTAGAACTGTGCCTTCACAGATTCTGTGAAAATACCGTGAAAAGAAATTTGGTTTATTTAAATGAGTTTCAAGGCAAAACATAAGCTAGAGCAATATTGAAATCTGTTAGGAATTTTTGGGATCAAATAATTTAAAATGTATTCTGCTGAACAACGGAAGTGGAAGTAAATGAAGCATGAAAAAAATGGTAAAATATTGGCTTGATAAGGTCTTTGAGCCTAGATGCTAACGGTTTCTGTGATCAATGATCAATGGTGACCAGATGACTGTCTTAGAAGGTTAGGACACCTTTCATAAGCAAGGATGGCTATTTATAACACGCCCTCAACGTGGCAATGAAAAAAATGAACAGGGATGAAGTTTGCAGCTGTTGCTGCACTGGGGCAAAACTGGTCGAAATCCTGCCACTCCATAATATACCTCAAGGAAGGGCATACAGGATCAGGTCAATGAAACACAGGAGTCTCAGAAAATAAACAATTTCTAATTCTTAGAGAGAGAAGGGACAGAGTTAAAAAGCAGGTGAGAAAATCAGGAAGGGTGTCGTTTAAATTTAAAATCCAATAGACATAAAGAAGACATTTTTCATAAAGCTTTGAAAAACAATGACCCTTATTTACTAGAGAAGTGGCACATAGCACTTCAAAGTGAATTTTCACTTATGTTAATGGTAGAGGTGAAAATTAGTAAAAAATAAACTTAGCAAAATTACTCAATATTGTGCAAGAAAAAAATTAACAAAACATATCGAAGCTTGCGAGGTCAGCAAAGCTTTACTTCATCTACTCAAAACTTTCAGTTTGTAAAAATAAAATTGACTTACCTTAGTGAATGGGGTGAAGTTGTGTTGCCTTTCACCATCCAATCATATGCAAGTTAAATTTTTTTCTTTGTTGCTATACTCCTTTTGTAAATAAACCAGGTGAGTGCATTACCAGAAAGCTGGAAAGTACAGTTGCAAGAAAAAGTATGTGAACCCCTTGGGATTACGTGGAGTTTTGCATGAATTGGGCATAAAATGTGCTCTGAACGTCATCTAAGTCACAACAATAGAAGAACACAGTCTGCTGAACATAATACTACACAAACATCAGATGTTGCCATGGTTTAATTGCACATAACATGTAAACATTCACAGTGCAGGGAGGAAAAAGTATGTGAACCTTTGGACTTAATAACTGGTTGACCCTCCTTTGGCAGCAATAACCTCAACCAAACGTTTCCTGTAGTTGCAGATCAGACCTGCACAACGATCTGGAGTCATTTTGGACCACTCCTCTTCACAAAACTGTTTCAGTGTAGCAATATTCTTGGGATGTCTGGTGTGAATCGCTCTCTTAAGGTCATGCCACAGAATTTCAATGGGGTTGAGGTCAGGACTCTGACTGGGCCACTCCAGAAGGCGTATTCTGTGCTGTTGCAGCCATTGTTTTGTTGAATTACTTGTATGCTTTGGGTCATTGTCCTGTTGCATCACCCATCCTCTGCGGAGCTTCAGTTGGCGGACAGATGGTCGTACGTTTTCCTGCAAAACGTCTTGATAAACTTTGGAATTCATTTTCCCATCAATGACAACAATCCGTCCAGGCCCTGAGGCAGCAAAGCAGCCCCAAACCATGATGCTCCCTCCGCCATGTTTCACAGTGGGGATGAGGTTTTGATGTTGGTGTGCTGTGCCTTTTTTTCTCCACACATAGTGTTGTGTGTTCTTCCCAAACAACTCAATCTTGGTTTCATCTGTCCACCGTATATTTTGCCAGTAGTGCTGTGGAACATCCAGGTGCTCTTTTGCAAACTTCAAACGTGCTGCAATATTCTTTTTGGACAGCAATGGCTTCCTCCGTGGTGTCCTCCCATGTACTCCATTCTTGTTTAATGTTTTCCTTATTGTAGATGTGTCAACAAAAATGTTAGCATGTGCCAGAGATTTCTGTAGGTCTTTAGCTGACACTCTGGGATTCTTCTTTACCTCATGCAGCATTCTGCGCTGTGCTCTTGCAGTCATTTTTACAGGACGACCACGCCTAGGGAGAGTAGCAACAGTGCTAAACTTTCTCCATTTGTAGACACCATGGACACATGAACATCAAGGCTTTTGGAGATATTTTTGTAACCCTTTCCAGCTTCATGCAAGTCAACATTTCTTGATTGTAGGTCTTCTGAGAGCTCTTTTCTGCGAGGCATGGTTCACATCAGACAGTGCTTCTTGAAACCAGTAAACCCAAAACAGGTGTGTGTTTTTTAAGGGCAGGACAGCTTTCAGCAACACATCCAATATCATCACACTGATTGGAGTCAAGGTTGGCTCACTCCTGGCTCCAATTAGCTCTGGGAGAAGTCATTAAGCTAGGGCCTCACATACTTTTTCCTCCCTGCACTGTGAATGTTTACATGTTATGTGCAATTAAACCATGGCAACATCTAATGTTTGTGTAGTATTATGTTCAGCAGACTGTGTTCTTCTATTGTTGTGACTTAGATGACGTTCAGAGCACATTTTATGCCCAATTCATGCAAAACTCCACGTAATCCCAAGGGGTTCACATACTTTTTCTTGCAACTGTATAACTATACATTCATAGGGAGCATGATATATTATAAAGCAGTAAATATATTGTGTTGGTTTAGCAAGAAAAGTAGGTAGATTATGAAAACTGCATATATGGCTGAAAAAATGAAATGTTGCAGTAAAAATATACTAGAAAATGAACATTCTTCCAAGCAAAATTAGTTAACTAAAATTACTGATGTTGACTGAATAGGATTATATTTTATTGAGCATAAAAGAAACCCAATTAGACACTAGTCATGACAGAACAATGAATTTGGAAGGTTATAGTGTGTTAACAATGATATTGGAAGGTTATAGTGTGTTTAGGAAATATAGAAAAAGACAAAAAAGGCGCGATTCCCTGCAAGGAATTTATATCGGTTGTGTGGTGATCAGGCTTACTCCCCCATGTGAGCAACAGGGCCCCTGTGTTTTGAGCATTGTGGTTCCATCCATTTATAGGGTGGACACACTGTCCGAATACCCAGGAGGGTTGTCTCGGTATTCCCGTATCTCCGCTCGGGAGAAATGCTCCCGGGACAAGTACCAAAACGTCAGAACCACAGGAGCTAGAAAATTTTAGAAATCAGTCTTTCCCCAGATAGGTGTGGGGGATTTATATACAAAAATGAATTATTTGCTTAATTTACTAGAAGAAGCTTTCAATGCCACAGGTGAAGCTATTTCTGCAGTATCAACTGAACAAAAGCAAATGTGCCTGGTGGTACTTCAGAACCTAATGGCTCTGGACTAACTACTGGCAGCCCAATGTGGTGTTTGCCATGTGGTAGGTGATGCCTGTTGTTCTTTTATAGAGGATGAGACTGGACAAATCTCCTATGAAGTTGAAAGGTTGCAGGAGGTTCAAGCCTGTCTCAAGCTTATTAATGACACCAATATAAAGAGGGGGTGCAGCGCTGGTAAAATTCACAGAAATGATAAATAATAGTATAAAAACAATAAGTTCATATATAAATATGCATAATACTGTGACACTGTGCAAAATGTGTGTGCCACTAAATGTGTGGCTGGTATCGTGAAAGAGGTGTACTCAATCAACTTAAAGGTAAGTCCAAGGTGACAATGTTAGTGAGATCTCAGATGATCTTCAGACGTCCAATGACTGAAACCCTGGAAAAGGTGAGAAAAATAGGGTATAGATTGCGCACTCACCAGATACGCAATCTTTATGCGCATTTGTGTTGTATATCAAAAAACATCAGATGTCCTTACATACAGTTGCAAGAAAAAGTATGTGAACCCCTTGGGATTATGTGGAGTTTTGCATTAATTGGGCATAAAATGTGCTCTAAGTTACAACAATAGAAGAACACAGTCTGCTGAACATAATACTACACAAACATTAGATGTTGCCATGGTTTAATTGCACATAACATGTAAACATTCACAGTGCAGGGAGGAAAAAGTATGTGAACCTTTGGACTTAATAACTGGTTGACCCTCCTTTGGCAGCAATAACCTCAACCAAACGTTTCCTGTAGTTGCAGATCAGACCTGCACAACGATCTGGAGTAATTTTGGACCACTCCTCTTCACAAAACTGTTTCATTGTAGCAATATTCTTGGGATGTCTGGTGTGAATCGCTCTCTGAAGGTCATGCCACAGCATTTCAATCGGGTTGAGGTCAGGACTCTGACTGGGCCACTCCAGAAGGCGTATTCTGTGCTGTTGCAGCCATTGTTTTGTTGAATTACTTGTATGCTTTGGGTCATTGTCCTGTTGCATCACCCATCCTCTGCGGAGCTTCAGTTGGCGGACAGATGGTCGTACGTTTTCCTGCAAAATGTCTTGATAAACTCTGGAATTCATTTTCCCATCAATGACAACAATCCGTCCAGGCCCTGAGGCAGCAAAGCAGCCCCAAACCATGATGCTCCCTCTGCCATGTTTTACAGTGGGGATGAGGTTTTGATGTTGGTGTGCTGTGCCTTTTTTTCTCCACACATAGTGTTGTGTGTTCTTCCCAAAAAACTCAGTCTTGGTTTCATCTGTCCACAGTATATTGTGCCAGTAGTGTTGTGGAACATCCAGGTGCTCTTTTGCAAACTTCAAACATGCTGCAATATTCTTTTTGGACAGCAATGGCTTCCTCTGTGGTGTCCTCCCATGTACTCCATTCCTTTTTAATGTTTTCTTTATTGTAGATGTGTCAACAAAAATGTTAGCATGTGCCAGAGATTTCTGTAGGTCTTTAGCTGACACTCTGGGATTCTTCTTTCCCTCATGCAGCATTCTGCGCTGTGCTCTTGCAGTCATTTTTACAGGATGACCACACCTAGGGAGAGTAGCAACAGTGCTAAACTTTCTCCATTTGTAGACAGTTTGTCTTACCATGGAAACATGAACATCAAGGCTTTTGGAGATACTTTTGTAACCCTTTCCAGCTTCATGCAAGTCAACAATTCTTGATCGTAGGTCTTCTGAGAGCTCTTTTCTGCGAGGCATGGTTCACATCAGACAGTGCTTCTTGAAACCAGTAAACCCAAAACAGGTGTGTGTTTTTTAAGGGCAGGACAGCTTTCAGCAACACATCCAATATCATCACACTGATTGGAGTCAAGGTTGGCTCACTCCTGGCTCCAATTAGCTCTGGGAGAAGTCATTAAGCTAGGGCCTCACATACTTTTTCCTCCCTGCACTGTGAATGTTTACATGTTATGTGCAATTAAACCATGGCAACATCTAATGTTTGTGTAGTATTATGTTCAGCAGACTGTGTTCTTCTATTGTTGTGACTTAGATGACGTTCAGAGCACATTTTATGCCCAATTCATGCAAAACTCCACGTAATCCCAAGGGGTTCACATACTTTTTCTTGCAACTGTATAACTATACATTCATAGGGAGCATGATATATTATAAAGCAGTAAATATATTGTGTTGGTTTAGCAAGAAAAGTAGGTAGATTATGAAAACTGCATATATGGCTGAAAAAATGAAATGTTGCAGTAAAAATATACTAGAAAATGAACATTCTTCCAAGCAAAATTAGTTAACTAAAATTACTGATGTTGACTGAATAGGATTATATTTTATTGAGCATAAAAGAAACCCAATTAGACACTAGTCATGACAGAACAATGAATTTGGAAGGTTATAGTATGTTAACAATGATATTGGAAGGTTATAGTGTGTTTAGGAAATATAGAAAAAGACAAAAAAGGCGCGATTCCCTGCAAGGAATTTATATCGGTTGTGTGGTGATCAGGCTTACTCCCCCATGTGAGCAACAGGGCCCCTGTGTTTTGAGCATTGTGGTTCCATCCATTTATAGGGTGGACACACTGTCCGAATACCCAGGAGGGTTGTCTCGGTATTCCCGTATCTCCGCTCGGGAGAAATGCTCCCGGGACAAGTACCAAAACGTCAGAACCACAGGAGCTAGAAAATTTTAGAAATCAGTCTTTCCCCAGATAGGTGTGGGGGATTTATATACAAAAATGAATTATTTGCTTAATTTACTAGAAGAAGCTTTCAATGCCACAGGTGAAGCTATTTCTGCAGTATCAACTGAACAAAAGCAAATGTGCCTGGTGGTACTTCAGAACCTAATGGCTCTGGACTAACTACTGGCAGCCCAATGTGGTGTTTGCCATGTGGTAGGTGATGCCTGTTGTTCTTTTATAGAGGATGAGACTGGACAAATCTCCTATGAAGTTGAAAGGTTGCAGGAGGTTCAAGCCTGTCTCAAGCTTATTAATGACACCAATATAAAGAGGGGGTGCAGCGCTGGTAAAATTCACAGAAATGATAAATAATAGTATAAAAACAATAAGTTCATATATAAATATGCATAATACTGTGACACTGTGCAAAATGTGTGTGCCACTAAATGTGTGGCTGGTATCGTGAAAGAGGTGTACTCAATCAACTTAAAGGTAAGTCCAAGGTGACAATGTTAGTGAGATCTCAGATGATCTTCAGACGTCCAATGACTGAAACCCTGGAAAAGGTGAGAAAAATAGGGTATAGATTGCGCACTCACCAGATACGCAATCTTTATGCGCATTTGTGTTGTATATCAAAAAACATCAGATGTCCTTACATACAGTTGCAAGAAAAAGTATGTGAACCCCTTGGGATTATGTGGAGTTTTGCATTAATTAGGCATAAAATGTGCTCTAAGTTACAACAATAGAAGAACACAGTCTGCTGAACATAATACTACACAAACATTAGATGTTGCCATGGTTTAATTGCACATAACATGTAAACATTCACAGTGCAGGGAGGAAAAAGTATGTGAACCTTTGGACTTAATAACTGGTTGACCCTCCTTTGGCAGCAATAACCTCAACCAAACGTTTCCTGTAGTTGCAGATCAGACCTGCACAACGATCTGGAGTAATTTTGGACCACTCCTCTTCACAAAACTGTTTCATTGTAGCAATATTCTTGGGATGTCTGGTGTGAATCGCTCTCTGAAGGTCATGCCACAGCATTTCAATCGGGTTGAGGTCAGGACTCTGACTGGGCCACTCCAGAAGGCGTATTCTGTGCTGTTGCAGCCATTGTTTTGTTGAATTACTTGTATGCTTTGGGTCATTGTCCTGTTGCATCACCCATCCTCTGCGGAGCTTCAGTTGGCGGACAGATGGTCGTACGTTTTCCTGCAAAATGTCTTGATAAACTCTGGAATTCATTTTCCCATCAATGACAACAATCCGTCCAGGCCCTGAGGCAGCAAAGCAGCCCCAAACCATGATGCTCCCTCTGCCATGTTTTACAGTGGGGATGAGGTTTTGATGTTGGTGTGCTGTGCCTTTTTTTCTCCACACATAGTGTTGTGTGTTCTTCCCAAAAAACTCAGTCTTGGTTTCATCTGTCCACAGTATATTGTGCCAGTAGTGTTGTGGAACATCCAGGTGCTCTTTTGCAAACTTCAAACATGCTGCAATATTCTTTTTGGACAGCAATGGCTTCCTCTGTGGTGTCCTCCCATGTACTCCATTCCTTTTTAATGTTTTCTTTATTGTAGATGTGTCAACAAAAATGTTAGCATGTGCCAGAGATTTCTGTAGGTCTTTAGCTGACACTCTGGGATTCTTCTTTCCCTCATGCAGCATTCTGCGCTGTGCTCTTGCAGTCATTTTTACAGGATGACCACACCTAGGGAGAGTAGCAACAGTGCTAAACTTTCTCCATTTGTAGACAGTTTGTCTTACCATGGAAACATGAACATCAAGGCTTTTGGAGATACTTTTGTAACCCTTTCCAGCTTCATGCAAGTCAACAATTCTTGATCGTAGATCTTCTGAGAGCTCTTTTCTGCGAGGCATGGCTCACATCAGACAGTGCTTCTTGAAACCAGTAAACCCAAAACAGGTGTGTGTTTTTTAAGGGCAGGACAGCTGTCAGCAACACATCCAATATCATCACACTGATTGGAGTCAAGGTTGGCTCACTCCTGGTTCCAATTAGCTCTGGGAGAAGTCATTAAGCTAGGGCCTCACATTCTTTTTCCTCCTTGCACTGTGAATGTTTACATGTTATGTGCAATTAAACCATGGCAACATCTAATGTTTGTGTAGTATTATGTTCAGCAGACTGTGTTCTTCTATTGTTGTGACTTAGATGACATTCAGAGCACATTTTATGCCCAATTCATGCCAAACTCCATGTAATCCCAAGGGGTTCACATACTTTTTCTTGCAACTGTAGGTCTGGTCAGATCTGTTCATGTATCATTCACTACCTGATGGTTCACACTCAGGGTTCACACTCAGGGATGACCGCTCTGCAAGTATAGCCAGCTCCAACAGGAGTTTTTCTCATCAGCAGTTAAAACAGTCTTGTGACTTCAGCAGAGCACCGGAGGAGTTTTCAGGAGTAAACATTTGATGCAGCCTTCTTAGAGCCTTTATTCCATTATTCCAAAGGGAGTGAAAGGGCAGATAATTGTAAAAAGAAAATGTAAGGTTATGCACTTGGGGGCTAAGAATATGCATGCATCATACATACTAGGGCGGTACAACTGAGGGAATCAGTGGTGGAGAAGAATCTGGGAGTTATGGTGGATCACAAGCTTAATAATGGCATGAAATGCCAAGCTGCAGTTTCTAAAGTAAGCAAAATCCTCTCTTGTATTAAAAGAGGTATAGACTCCAGAGACAGAGAGATATCATCTGACCTCTGTATAAATCATTAGTAATACCTCATCTGGAATATGCAGTTCAGTTTTTGGCACCAATTCACAAAAAGAACTGAAGGAAGTACAGAAAAGGGCAACCAAACTGATAGGAGGCATGGAGGAGCTCAGCCATGTCTGGAGGAAAAGAATTTTAATCTCCAAATACGGAAAGGTTTCTTCACAGTGAGAACTGTGAAAATGTGGAATAGACTCCCTCAAGAGTTGGTTCTGGCCAGCTCAGTGGATTGGTTTAACCATTAGCCGCCCGGCCTATAGCCGTTTGGCGGCCGCAAAAATGCTTCAGCTTTCCGGGTGCACACCATTTGGCGTGCTCCCGCACATGCGCAGTTTGCGCGGTTGCAGAGCCGCGCAGCGGCACGATCTGTCACGGCCATGTACCTCGGACATGGCCGATGACAGATCTGAGCACCGGCCCCCGTTGCTGGTACCATGTGACCTGCTGTGACCAATCACAGCAGGTCACATGACAGTTGTATACAATGGATGGCTTCATTCATGCCATCCATTGTATACTAGTGCCTAGCTGTGAATGGTCACAGCAGGTCACATGCACATGTCATGTGATTAGCTGTGGCCAAATCACAGCTAAGCACAAAAAAAAAAAAAAAAAACCCTGAATGAATCGATTTCATTCAGGTAAATGCTTGCTTATAGCAAAGTAATTCTTTGCTATAAGCAAATTGTGTAAAAAATAAAAAAAAAAGTACTGATCACTTCCCCAAAGTAGTACAATGTTACTATGGTAACATTGTACTACTTTGGTCATAGTAAAATATGAAAAACAAATCTTAAAAAAAAAAAAAAAAATGTAATAAAAAATTAAAAATAATAAAAAAATTAAAAATTTTCATACTGTCACCAGTCAGTGTCCCTGTTCACCGCCATGCCAGTTATATGATGACGCTGTACTGCACTGGTGACGGTATGTAAAAAAAAAAAAATAGTGAAAATAATTTTTAATTTTAATAAGACATGTAGCAGAATACATCTTGGCCTAAATTTATGAAGAACAATTATTTATTTGTAAACTTTTATAACAGAAACAAAGAAAAACGTGTTTTTTTTTCAACATTTTTGGTCTTTTTTGTTAATTTAGCTCTAGTTGTGTGAAGAAAATGATAAAATTTTAGTTTGGGTACAATGTTGTATGACCGCGCAATTGTCATTCAAAGTGTGAGAGCGCTGAAACGTGAAAAATGGCCTGGGCAGGAAGGTGTAAAATTGCCCGGAATTGAAATGGTTAAAAAAGGCCTGGATTCTGTCTTGGATACACAGAATATAACTGGATACTATCATTTATAGGTAAAGTTGATCCAGGGAATATCTGATTGCCTCTCGGGGGATCAGGAAATAATTTTTTCCCCTGCAGGAGCAAATTGGATCATGCATTGCTGGGGGGGGTTTGCCTTCCTCTAGATCAACTGTGGGTGTAGGATTATAACTTTTTTTTTAATGGTTGAACTGGATGTATTTTTTTCAGCCAGACTATGTAACTACATGTAACTATGAAAAGAATGTACATTCTGATGTAAAAAAGGAACATTTACAGCTATTTTTAAAGTTTGAAGACTGCAAAAGCGAAGAGATTTGATGGACACCTTTAATGCCCTGCTCATGCATACAGGTCACATTTTTTGGAAGGAGAAAGAGAAATCAGACTGCACCTTGAAAACTAAAATTGGTCTCTTCTTTGGAACACTGAACTTGGAAAAACTGACATTTTTGCAGCACAGCTATTAAACCTATATAGACAATTTATCAATTTTTGAGCAATTGAAAAGATATAAGTAAGCATTTAAAAACAAAATATGTATTATATATGGAAACCAATGTTGGAAATAGCATACAGGTTTTCACCACAGCTAGACAGCATGTTTGGACATTCTGCAATTTTTGAGTGACTGAGGAGGCATCTAGAATCTGAAAAAAGTTGGGGGTTTTTTGGACACCAACTATAGAAATAGCATATAGGCTTGCACCATAGCTAGAAAGCCTGTTTGGACAAGCTGCAATTTCTGAGATCAGGAAATAAACAATTAAACTCAGGATGGAAAAAGCATACAGCTTAGCAACATAATTAACAACGTGGTGTGTAGAGTTTGCAGTTTTGGAGGTATAAAGCAAGTATTTTACAGCAGGAAAAGGTGCTTTTGTTTTGGACACTGAAACCAGAAACACCTTACACATTTGCAACACATCTTGGAAGCAAAGAAACCAAGAGCCAGTATGGGACTTTTAAGGTGCTGTCAACCTTGTGAATAAGCACAGAACCACTTGCAAGAAATACATGTTTTAATATATATTACAATCTTTAAAAAACAGTAAAAACCAAAAGGAAGTATACATTTGGGCTCCATACAGTCCTTGGTCATAACACTAGACACCTTTTCCAAACCTTTCAATTGCATGCTTGCACATACACTATAATGCCAAAAGTATTGGGACACCCCTCCAAATCACTGGATTCAGGTGTTCCAATCACCTCCATGGCCACAGGTGTATAAATTCAAGTACTTAGGACTGCCATACACTATACAATTTTACATACAATTTCTGTACAATTTCCATTAGATTTACAGTTGTGCTCAAAAGTTTACATACCCTGGCAGAAATTGTGAAATTTTGGCATTGATATTGAAAATATGACTGATCATGCCACAAAATGCTCTTTTATTGAAGGATGATGATCATATGAAGCCATTTATTATCAAATAGTTGTTTGGCTCTTTTTTAAATCATAATGATAACAGAAATCACCCAAATGGCTCGGATCAAAAGTTTACATACCCTGGAATGTTTGGCCTTGGTACAGACACACACGGATTAAAATGCCACTTAGAGGTTAATGTTCCACATCTGTGGCTTTTTAAATTGCAATTAGTGTCAGTGTATAAATAGTCAATGAGTTTGTTAGCTCTTATGTGGAAGCACTGACTAGGATAGATACTGAGCCATGGGGATAAGAAAAAAACTGTCAAAAGTCCTGCGTAACAAGGTAATGGAGCTTTGTAAAGATGGAAAAGGACAAAAAAGGATGTTCAAAGCCTTGAATATGCCAGTCAGTACTGTTAAATCACCTATTAAGAAGTGGAAAGTTCGGGGATCTCTTGATACCAAGCCAAGGTCAGGTAGACCAAGAAAGATTGCAGCCACAACTGCCAGAAGAATTGTTCGGGATACAAAGGGAAACCCATAGGTAACCACTAGAAAAATACATGCTGCCCTGGAAAAAGACAGTGTAGTTGTTTTGAAGGAGCATAAAATGATGACACTTCAACAAAAATGAGCTGCATGGTCGAGGTGCCAGAAAGAAGCCTTTACTGCATGAATGACACAAAAAGGCCTGGTTAGGCATGTCAAGGTGTTGTCAGGCATATTGTAACTGTGATTTTTTGTGGTATTTGTGCAGTAAAAGCGTCTTTCTGGCACCTCGACCAAACAGCTAATTTTTGTTCAAGTATCACCGTATTGTACTCCTTAAAAACAACCACACCATCTTTTTCCAGAGCATCCTGTTTTTCTTTTGAGGTTGCCTGTGGGTTTTTCTTTGAATCCCGGACAATTTTTCTGTCAGTTATAGCTGCAATCTTTCTTGGTCTACCTGACCTACTTGGTATCAAGAGATCCCCAATCTTTCCACTTCTTAATAGGTGATTTAACAGTACTGATTGGCATATTCAAGGCTTTGGACATCTTTTCATGTCATTTTCCATCTTTATAAAGTTCCATTACCTTGTTACGCAGGGCATTTGACAGCTCTTTTCTGATCCCCATGGCTCAGTAGCTAGCCTAGTCAGTGCTTCCACATAAGAGCTAACAAACTCATTGAATATTTATACACTGACACTAATTGCAATTTAAAAAGCCTCAGATGTGGGGCATTAATCTCTAATTGGCATTTTAACTCATGTGTGTCACCTTGCGTATCTGTACCAAGGCCAAACATTGCAGGGTATGTAAACTTTTGATCCGGGCCATTTGGGTGATTTCTGTTATTATTATGATTTAAAAAGGAGCCAAACAACTATTTGATTATAAATGGCTTCATATGATCATTATCCTTAAATAAAAGAGCATTTTTTTGCATGATCAGTCATATTTTCAATATCAATGCCAAAATTTCACAATTTCTGCCAGGGTATGTAAACGTTTGAGCACAACTGTACCTTCAACTAGCTAGTACAAGGGCCTACCTAATGGGATGGGGCAGCACATGCTGAAGTGCACAGTGTGCAGAAGTTGCCAACTGTCTTCAGAGTCAATAAGACCTCCAAACTTTGTGTGACCTTCAGATTATTATTATACAGTATTTATATAGCACCAAAGGGTATGCTCAGCGCTGTACAGTAGCAAGGGGGACAGAACATGAGACAAGACAGTAACAATACAATACACGAGGGGTTCGAGGGCCCTGCTCTTTCGAGCTTATAATCTAGGAGGGAGGGGAAAGTGGTACAGGAGGAAATGGCTGTGGGGGATGGAGTGGTGGGAGGAGTGGAGGGAGGAGTGGAGGAGGTTAGTTGTTAGGTGAGGTCAGGTGTTAGGTGAGGTTGGGGTAGGCTTCCCTGAAGAGGTGGGTTTTCAGGGTGCGCCTGAAGGTGAGGAGGGTAGGTGACAGTCTGATGGATTGGGGTAGGGAGTTCCAGAGGATGGGGGAAGTCCTAGAGAAGTCCTGCAATCAGGCGTGGGAGGAAGAGACCAGGGAGCTAGAGAGTAGGAGGTCCTGTGAGGGGGGGTGGCAGATGTGGAGCGGTTGGTGAGGTGGATGAGTCTAGCCGCTGAGTTCAGGATCGACTGTAGTGGGGATAGCGTTTGTTTGGGTAAGCCAGTGTGAAGGGAATTGCAATAGTCCAGGCGTGAGATGATGAGGGAGTGTACGAGTTGTTTGGTGGTGTCTGGGGTGAGGAATGTGCGTATCTTGGAGATGTTGTGGAGGTGGAGCCTGCAAGATCTAGATAGCAGTTGGATGTGGGGTAGGATGGAGAGGTGGGAGTCCAGGGTGACACCCAGGACTTTGGCGTGTGGGGTGGTAGAGATGGTGGCATTGCTAGTAGTGATGGAGAGGATGGGGGGGGCGCGGGGTGGGGGGAAGACCAGGAGCTCGGCTTTGGATAGGTTAAGTTTGAGGAAATGGAGCGACATCCAGTCTGATATGTCGTTTAGGAGGTGGGCGATGCGGGCGGAGAGTGAGGGGGTGAGGTGGGGGGTGGAGAGGTAAATTTGGGTGTCGTCGGCATAGAGGTGGTAATTGAAGCCGTGGGAGTGAATAAGTTTGCCAAGGGAGGATGTATAGATGGAGAAGAGGAGGGGTCCGAGGACATAGCCTTGGGGGACCCCGACAGAGAGGGGGAGGTGGCAGTGTTGTAGGTGACGCTGAAGGAGCGTTGGGAAAGGTAGGAGGAGAACCAGGAGAGAGCAGCGTCCCTGATGCCAAGGGAGTGCAGTTTGGCAAGGAGGAGAGGGTGGTCAACAGTGTCGAAGGCCGCGGAGAGGTCAAGGAGCAGGAGGATAGAATAGTGGCCATTGGCTTTGGCGGTTAGCAGGTCGTTGGTGATTTTAAGTAGGGTGGTTTCGGTGGAATGCAGGGGACGAAAGCCAGACTGTAGGGGGTCAAGGAGGTTGTTATCAGTGAGGTGGGCACTTAGGCGATTGTAGGCCAGGCACTCAAGGAGCTTGGAAGTGAAAGGCAGCAGGGAGATGGGTCTAAGGTTGTTAAGGTTAGTGGGGTCAAGGGAGGGTTTTTTGAGTATGGGGGTGATGTGTCCGTGCTTTAGAGGGGAGGGGAAGGTGCCGGTGGAGAGGGAGAGATTGAAGATGTGGGTGAGGGAGCGAATGATGGAGGGGGGGTGACTGGAGGAGCTGCGAGGGGATAGGGTCCAGGGGCAGGTGGTGAGGCGGGCTTCAGTGAAGACCTTAGAGACCTCCTCAGGGGTAGTTGGCTGAAGGAGCGGAGTGTTGGGGAGGTGATGGTGTGCGGGGCATTAGGTATAGTTAGGGGAAGTGCGGCTATGAGGTCAGGGGAGAGGAGGGTTGAGGGGTTGAAGGAGGGCGGGAGGCTGGGTGGAGAGGTGGATTGTGAGTTGACAATGTCCTTATGGATTGCGTCAATCCTGTTTAGGAAGTGATTGGCAATCTCGTGGGCGGTGAGTGAGGTGCAGGGTGGTGGTGGGGGGGGGAGAGAGCAGGGATTTGAAAGTGGAGAAGAGCCGGCAAGGACAGGTGGAGAGGGTGTTGATAAGGGTTGTGAAATAGGCTTGCTTGGCGGCGTGGAGGGAGGTGGTGTAGGCAAGGTAGGCGATCTGGTTTTGTGCCATAAGCGCTCTAGCAAGCGACTGCGTCGTTTGAGACATTTCGTCTGGTCGTTTTGCCAGGGTTGAAGCGGTGGGGGTCTAATGCTACATGTGGTTAGGGGTGCCAGGGAGTCAAGGACAGCTGACAGTGAGTTGTTGTATGCAGTAGTGGCCAGGTCATGGCATGACAGAGGGAGGATACTGTCATACAGGCGGTCAGCTGCCGGATGGAGATGGGTCGGGTTCAGATTGCGGAGGTTGCGGGTGATGGTTAGACGCTTTGGGGGGGGAGTTAAGGGAGGGGGAGATGGAGAATGTGAGGAGGTGGTGGTCAGAGAGGGGGAAGGGGTGTTAGTGAAGTCGTGGGGGGTGCAGAGGTGGGAGAAAACGAGGTCCAGGGTGTTTCCAATGGAGTGGGTGGAGGACTGAGTGTGCTGTGTGAGCGCGAAGGAGGAGGTTAGGAGGAGGAGTTGGGAAGTAGCCGGGCTGTTGGCGTTGATCGGGATATTGAAGTCGCCTAGGATGATGATCTGTAGCTCGGAGGAGAGGAAGAAGGGAAGCCAGGCGGCGAAGTCGTCTAGGAAGGGGGATGCGGAACCAGGAGGCCGATAGATTACCGCAATCCTTAGGGGGGTGGGAGAGAAGAGCCGGATGCAGTGGGCCTCGAAGGAGGAGAAGGATAAGGAGGGGGGGTTAGGGAGGACCTGGAAGGTGCTCAGCGGTGGTAGGAGCATACCGACCCCACTGCCTCCGCGGCCACTCGGTCTGGGTGAGTGGGTCCAGACGAGGCCTCCATAGGAGAGGGCTGCAGGGGAGGTGGAGTCAGTGGCTTGGATCCAGGTTTCGGTGACCGCTAGGAGGTTGAGGGAGTTGCAAACCGAACGGGCGTTCAGGAGTGCAACCGAGAGGGGAGGGGTGGATGCGGGGAGGAGGGGGACAGATATGAGGTTGAGGGGGTTGCGGGGGCTGGCGGGAGTAGGGGGGTGCCGAGAGGGGAGTGGGGAGATGGGGGGCCAGGGTTTGGGGAGATGTCTCCAGCGGTTAGGAGAAGGAGGAGGGTGAGGAAGGTGGCATGGGAACGGGATGAGCAGGAGCGTGTGGGTCTGTTGGTGGTGGCATGTGGGTCAGCGGGGGAGTGGAGTATCAGGAGGAGGTGGTGAGAGCCGTAGAGGGGCAAAGGAAGGAGTGAGGGTGCAATGTAGAGTCATTTTGGGGGAGTAGGGGGTGGGAGGAGGCAAGTTTGGGAATGGAGGAGAGGAGAACGAGGAGGAGGAGTGCAGGTGGCATGCTAGGGAGAGCAGAGTGCTGGTTGGGTCAGAAAGGAGGGAGGTTCCAGTCGGGACGTGAGGATGGGGAGAGTCCGTTATGCCATGTCGGAGTTAATCAGTGTCCAATCGTAGGAGGGGAGTGGGAGTGGTGGGCGGCTGGGGCCACAGCTGGCTGGTTGCAGTCTGTGGGTGCTGTAGGCCGGCGTCCTTGGGTGTTGTGGCACGGTGTTGGTGGGCACAGTGGGGCGGCGGCTGGACGAGCCGTGGGACACGGTGATTGGAGGTGTTGTAGGCCCGGCGTCGGGGGTGCTGGAGGCCTGGCGTCGGGAGGCGTTGAGGGCACGGCTTCGGGAGGTGATGAGGGCCCGGCGTCAGGAGGTGTTGAGGGCCCAGCGGTGGGAGGTGATGAGGGCCCGGCGTCAGGAGTAGCTAAGGACCCGGCATCAGGAGGTGCAGAGGGCCCGACGACAGGAGGTGCTGAGGGCCCGGTGTCGGGGGTGCTGAGGGCACGGTGTCAGGGGGTGCTGAGGGCACGGTGTCAGGGGGTGCTGAAGGCCCGGCATCAGGAGGTGCTAGAGGCCCGTTGGCAGGAGGTGGTGTAGGGCCGATGTCCTGAATGGGCAAGGGGTTGGAGGGCCCCTCCGTCACATGGAGTGGGGCTCAGGACTGTGCGATGGCAGGGGCACGGTTTAGTGGAGCACAGTGGGGGGCAGATGTGGCAGCGGTGGCTTACCCAGTCGAGGACGATGGCGGCTTACCCTCTTTGTGCCAGTGGGGGTGGTTGCTGCTTCCTTCAATCTGTGGGGCCCGGAGCGGGGCGTCCCGGCAACGATCCTCGGCCCGTCGCGGTTCGCAGTCCTCCGCGGTTTGCTGCAGCCGGTAGGAGAGGCCGTGGTGGGACACGAGTCACCGGAGCTTCGCCAGAGGGTGAGGTGGTGGGCTAGTGGTCCCTGGTGGAGTGGTGCGCCTGCAAACCCAGGTGAGGTGGTGGGTTAGCGATCCCTGGTGGGAAGGTGGGTTAGCGAACCCCGGTGGAGTAGTAGTGATCCCGGGTGGGATGGTGGGCTTGCGATCCCTGGCGGGATAGGAACCTAGGGACCCTGGTGGTTTGGGGTCCCTGGTGGGTAGTGGGTGCCCCTGTTTGTGTCCCTGGTGGGATGGTGGGCTTGCGATCCCTGGTGGTATAGTAGCGATCCCTGGTGAGGTAGTAGCGATTCCTGGTGAGATGGTGGGCTTGCGGTTCCTGGTGGGATGGTAGCCTAGGGTCCCTGGTGGTTTGCAATCCCTGGCTGTTTTGCAGTCCCTGGTGGGTAGTGGGTGCCCCCTGTTTGTGCCCCTGGTGGGAGAGTGGGCCTGCGATCCCTGGTGGGATAGTGGGGATCCCTGATAGGATAGTAGCGATCCCTGGTGGGATGATGGGCTTGCAATCCCTGGTGGGATAGTAGCCTAGGGTCCCTGGTGGTTTGCAGTCCCTGTCGGGTAGTGGGTACCCCTGTTTGTGTCCCTGGTGGGATGGTGGGATTGCGATCCCTGGTGGAGCCAGGTGGGATAGTAGCGATCCCTTGTGGGATGGTGGACTTGTGATCCCTGGTGGGATAGTAGCCTAGGGTCCCTGGTGGTTTGGGGTCCCTGGTGGGTGCCCCTGTTTGTGTCCCTGGTGGCTTGCGGTGTGATGGCGGCTGGGCTCCCTGGTGGGTAGTAGGTGCCTACCTGGTGTCCTGGAGTGTCGGAATGGAAGCGGACCCCTCTTGGGTGTCAGTAGGGCCAGTGGGGATGGTGGCAGCTTCCCTCGAGGAGCGGAGGCATCCCACCACGGCCGCGATTCCCATCGCGATTCCAGCCACGGCCGGCAGGAAACACTGCGGCTTCGGGTGCCGTGGTAGGCCTCAAGCCGCTTCGGCCCGCCAGGAGCTCCGCCGGAGGGACAGAATGTCCAGGGCCCCTTCAGGGTGTTGGTAGGGACCTCGGTAGCAGGCTCAGGGGCCTGGATGGTGGTGGATGGCAGCGGATGGGGTGTGGGGGTGCCGGAGCTGGCGGTCATGCGACTGCTCCAGGCGCCATCTACAACAGTGCGTAGAGAGTTTCATGGAATAGGTTTCTATGGCTGAGCATCTGCATTCAAGCCTTACATCACTAAAGCGTCGGATGTAGTGGTGTAAAGTATGGTGCCACTGAACTCTAGAGCATTGGAGAAGTTTTCTATGGAGTGACGAATCATGCTTCTCTGTCTGGCAATCTTAAGGAAGTGTCTGGGTTTGGTGGTTTCCAGGACTTGCCTGACTGCATTGCGCCAAGTGTAAAGTTTGGTGGAGGGGGGATTATGGTGTGGGTTTTTTTTTCAGGGGTTGGGCTTGGCCCCTTCGTTCCAGTGAAGGAAACTATTAAAGTATCAGCATACCAAGACATTTTGGACAATTTAATCCTCCCAACTTTGTGGGAACTGTTTGGGGATGGCCCCTTCCTGTTCCAACATGACTGCGCACCAGAGCACAAAGCAAGCTCCATAAAGATATAGATGAGTGAGTTTAGGGTGGAGGAACTTGATTGGCCTGCACAGAGTGCTGACCTCAACCCAAAAGAACACCTTTGGGATGAATTAGAGCAGAGACTGTGAGCCAGACCTCCTTGTCCGACATCAGTGCCTCACAAATGTGTTACTATTAATTAATTCACATAAGTGCAAGATATAAAATACCAAAAAAACCTTAAAGGGGTTGTCCAAGTTATGTAAAAAAAAATATAGCACTGTAAATCTGATGGTCAGCAATATATACATAAGCTAAGCAAGTTTTAGGGAAAAAAAATCTATTTCCTCATTTCCCTAGTTCTCTTCTGGCCCTTTGTTGTTATTTGCAGGTAAACAATCTCTGCTCCTCCCCCCCTGCAAAGGGGGTGAATACAAGTGCTGCTCTGAGTGACATGTCTGACTACTGGGATATTCAGCAGCATACTGTATGTGTAAGCCTCAGCCCTGAGTCTGTGCTTCTAATGGTAGAAGGGGTTAATCTTTCCTGAAGAATCCAGTGGGTGGGATACCAAATACCCTTGTTTTCTGTGTCTATGAGACAGTCGAGACCGACAAAAACACTGGACCAAGAAAAGTTGGCAGCCGAGGGTGCTCACAGTCGGTGAAAAAAATGTCCTCCGAGAAACTTTGGTACCTTCCCATAAAGTTCTTCTACCACCTCTCAACATAAAATTGGGATTGATGAAGCAATTTGTAAAATCACTTCCAAGAGATGGAGAATGCTTCATATACTTGGTCACCAAGTTTCCAGGTCTGTCGGAGGCAAATTTGAAGGAGGGTGTGTTCGTCGGACCAGACATTAGAAGACTTATAGTTGATCAAGAGTTTGTCAATACCATGACGGATCCTCAAAAAGAAGGGTGGATTGCATTTAAAAAAGTCATACAGAAATTTTTAGGCAATAACAAAGATCCTCACTACAAAAAGATCGTCGGATGAATGCTGAAAGCATTCCAAGCTTTAGGCTGCCTGCTGAGTTTGAAAGTACACTTCCTCCAGTCCCACCTTGACTACTTTCCTGAAAATTTGGGAGCTGTGAGTGAGGAACAAGGTGAACAATTCCACCAAGACATTAAAGAGATGGAAAGGAGATACCAGGGAAAATGGAGCATTACAATGATGGCAGACTACTGTTGGATGCTTCAGAGAGACATTCCAGATGCTACTCACAAGCGTAAATGCACAAAGAGGAGCCTCACAGGGAAGAAGAATCGAGTTTAGTGTGTGTAGGTGAGCTCATTTCAGTTCAAAAAAGGATTATCATGAAAAAATTGTAATAAAACTTTAATTTTATAAGTCTATTTCCATTTATTTTGAGGTATTGCCTTATTTAACATAGTTACCTAAATTGTCAGGAAATGTGATTTCCTATGGCAAAATGGAGGTCATTTTCGGATTCAGCGCACCAAAAAACATAAAGATTACGTGGAATAACCAAAACAGCTCTTGAAAAATTTTTTTTGGCAGACCTGTGTTATTAGTTCTAAGCATATTATGATGTTGTGTCCCCCAAGCATTATTCCACTTATATGCCTTATTCCACTTATATGCCTTCCCTTATTGAAAAGACGTTTCAGGAATTTCTTTTCTTTGTTGATCAGAATATTTTTGTTGAGTTTACTCAGATGTTCCTTTAGTTTTTTATCTTTCTCTGCATATAGCACATGTGTTTTGAGGGGCACTAATTGTGCATTTAATTGATCTAGTTCTTTATCCAAATTACTCAGTTGTTTTTGATATTCTGAGACCAATAGTGTCATCATATTTTTTTAAACATTTCTTTAACACTTTCTCCCACTTCTATTTAAAACCATCCTCTACCTTCTCAAAAGTTGGGAAAATTTGAACTCGTAAATCACATGGGTTAATATCTTCTCTGATATAATTCTCAAACGACTTAATATGCCAGTACAAAAAGCACTTTTTTTCTAGAGTTTTTTCAAGTTTAAGGAACAAGGATGTAAGTTTGGATTCTAATAATTCCTTTTGTCCAAAATCTTCAAAATATCCTGACATTAAAATTGTCCCATTCCTTACCTAAGTATTCAGCCATATTGTATGTGCAAAAAGAAATACCAAACAATATTTTAAAATGCAAAATGGTAAGTTGCTATGTTCCAACTTTAGTAATAATATCCGGGAAGAAGATTTCTGCACTCACTACTCTGGTGTACTCACACTCAAAATAAATAAATGAAAAAAATGTGGTGTGCTATCTCATCATAAATATAACCATAAGCTTTGGAAACATAAAGTGACAGTCCAAAATTAAAATGTAACAGATAATAAACATCCAATCCAGTATATGCGTTATCATCCAGCCATAATCAACAACGTGCTTGACTTGTGGCCCCACTCCCTGCTCACTTTGACCACTGACCTATAGATTATATTAGGCCAAAAACACGCTTTATAAGGAAAATGTGTCTCCAAATTTCTGATCCGTGACGTGTTCCTTCCATGTATTATGCTTCTTTAAACTCCAGATCCGTGCAAAATAAAACAAAAACATACCATAGTGCAACACCGTTTTGTATAACCAAAATTTAAACGTGTTACAGTATCCATTCAAATTAGACAAATTATATGTGACTCCGAATTATGGTGAACATATAAACATATATACATTACTCCACTGTGCCGACTATATTGTGGTGTTTCCCATCACCGGGTAGATGCATTCACCTTCTTCCTTGACCTAACGGCATAGTTGCCAACATTTACAAAAAAGTTTTAGGGACAATTTTTTTTTATTGTATGTCCAGAAAGCCAGCGTAGGTGGAGTGTTATGTATATTGGAGGGGCATCAATTGTGGGTGTGGCTTGGAGATAAAAATATGCTGGTGCACACACCAAAAAGTGGTTGTGGCTTAAATTACTCTAAATGTTAGGTGTGGCTTAAAGGGGGTGTGGTTAAATAAAGTCTGAGATTTTGTTGGGCTCCCCCATATAATTTTGCTCTTCACCCCAACAGCCCAAAAAACAAATAAACACATTGACTTATCTAAAAAAAAAAACACCTTTAATAATATAAACATAAAGGGTCCACACTCAGTGATTCGTTGCTAGAGGTTACAGCACATTACCTCTCACTGATTGGTTGCTAGAGGTTACTGCCGTTAGTACAGGGGAGGGTTAGAGACTACAGTAGTACAGAAAATGGTCAGACTGCAGACATGGCACAAGGGATGGTCAGAATACAGTATGCTCCACCATAAATATCACAGTATGCTCCACCAGAAATATTACAGCATGCTCCACCATAAATATCACAGTATGTGCCACCTTAAATATCACAGCATGTTCCACCATAAATATCACAGCATGTTCCACCATAAATATCACAGTATGCTCCACCATAAATATCACAGTATGCTCCACCAGAAATATTACAGCATGCTCCACCATAAATATCACAGTATGTGCCACCTTAAATATCACAGCATGTTCCACCATAAATATCACAGCATGTTCCACCATAAATATCACAGTATGCTCCACCATAAATATCACAGTATGCTCCACCAGAAATATTACAGCATGCTCCACCATAAATATCACAGTATGTGCCACCTTAAATATCACAGCATGTTCCACCATAAATATCACAGGATGTTCCACCATAAATATCACAGTATGCTCCACCATAAATATCACAGCATGCTCCACCATAAATATCACAGCATGTTCCACCATAAATATCACAATATGCTCCACCATAAATATTACAGATGCTCCACCATAAATATCACATTATGTTTTACCATAAATATTACAGTATGTGCCACCATAAATATTACAGCATGCTCCACCATAAATGTCACAGCATGTTCCACCTTAAATATCACAGTGTGCTCCACCGTAAATATCACAGCATGCTCCACCATAAATATCACAGCATGCTCCACCATAAATTTCACAGTATGCTCCACCATAAATATTACAGATGCTCCACCATAAATATCACATTATGTTTTACCATAAATATTACAGTATGTGCCACCATAAATATCACAGGATGCTCCACCATAAATGTCACAGCATGTTCCACCTTAAATATCACAGTGTGCTCCACCGTAAATATCACAGTATGCTCCACCAGAAATATTACAGCATGCTCCACCATAAATATCACAGTATGTGCCACCTTAAATATCACAGCATGTTCCACCATAAATATCACAGTATGTTCCACCATAAATATCACAGTATGTTCCACCATAAATATCACAGTATGTTCCACCATAAATATCACAGCATGTTCCACCATAAATATCACAGTATGTTCCACCATAAATATCACAGCATGTTCCACCATAAATATCACAGTATGCTCCACCGTAAATATCATAGTATGTTCCACCATAAATATCACAGTATGCTCCACCGTAAATATCATAGTATGTTCCACCATAAATATCACAGTATGCTCCACCGTAAATATCATAGTATGTTCCACCATAAATATCACAGTATGCTCCACCGTAAATATCATAGTATGTTCCACCATAAATATCACAGTATGTTCCACCATAAATATCACAGTATGCTCCACCGTAAATATCACAGTATGTTCCACCATAAATATCACAGCATGTTCCACCATAAATATCATAGTATGTTCCACCATAAATATTACAGTATGTTCCACCATAAATATCACAGGATGCTCCACCATAAATATCACAGTTTGCTCCACCATACTGCACCTCCCCACACACTGCACTCCCCCAACACACACACGCTGCACCCCCCACACACACACACCCTCCCACCCCCCACACACACACACACACTCTGCTCCCCCCCCCACACACACACCCACCCACACACACACTCTGCTCCCCCCCCCACACACACACACAAACTCTCTCTCTCACCACTCACCCCTGCTACACTATAGAGCGGCATCTGGCCGGTCCACAGCCGCTCTGACAGTGTGTCCAGTATTGGTGGTCCTGGTGTGCATCCTGGGCTTGTTCCTCTCTGTAGCAGCTTCTTCTGCTTTGCAAGTGAGGAGGAGGCTAAGGCGGGCTGGTGTGATCACATTTTTTGCCATCTGGAGAGGTCCCTCTTCTGTCTATTTTTTCTCCCCCCCCCCCCATACCTTTCAGGTAGGTGGATATTTTGGATATGCTTCCAGATATTACAAAATATACAATTCATTTTTCTGATTTCTTTTTATCCCTTTCATGGCACCCAGGCGATCCCAGTGTCTGCCTGTGGTGATTTCCAGGGTTTCTGGGGGAATTTGCACCCTCCCCCCTGTTCTATCTAAGGAGGGGTATTTGTATATGGTGATGCATGGCCACACTGGTCCCAATAACCATTTTTCACCCCGATTGTGCTGTGAGTATCACATTATTTCAACATAGTGATATTAAGTGAGAAAAGTGTTCCTTGCTTGCCTTTTTGGTTTTGTGTATATTCTTAATATAAATGTATATTCTCAACTTTGCTACATATTTTATCGCATTGTATGCAAAGTTTACCCTGACGAAGGAGCTGTGCCTCCTGAAACACATCGGGTACTCGGTTCTGAGTCTCTGCTATGATACATGCTGCACATCATTTTTGTAACATTTGATTGACATATGGAAAATACTATGTGTTACCTTTTAAATATTATGTAAAAAAAAGTTATTCCTACTTTAATATTTTGTTTGTATATTGCCTAAAAAATCCCAACCCTAGGGGGAGTCCTTTTCTTATTGTGCCTCCCAGGAAAGATCCTTCTCTTTTCTTCTTTTGCACTTCCTGATCTCCCCAATACCACTCACTCCAGTCCTCCTCACTTGCATCCCAACAAAACTTTGGGAAGCCAGAATCGGATTCCATATTGCTCTCTTCTATGGAGGTAGCCACAGGTTTCTCTGCTGCTGGAGGCTGCTGACCTGTCTCTCCGCTAAGGGCAACTTGTTTTTTGGGTAAGGGATCCTCCCTCTCGACCTTGGATGGATCCTGGATGGTAGGCATACACTTACCACCTAGTGCGTTTCCTGATTCCCAGAACCAGCTGTGAAAAAGTCTGCCAAACTGGTGATGTGCTGCTGGTGACCTCACTTACTTGGAGAGATGTCAGCCTCTCCAGTTAGGTCTCCTTGATAAAAAATCCGGTGTCCCATTCTGCAGTTGACTGAGAAACACTGAGCAACAGGCAAACAGGAATCCCAATAGAGATGCATTCCTGAATGCAGAAAATAGTAGCTAAAGATCCTTTGAGAAGTTTATGAAAGTCTCTAGATTCCCAAAAGGCTGGTAATCGCTGTTTCTGATTTCCAGGCTGCTATGTGCATGGTCAGCAGATTACAGTACTCCAGCAGCCTGTATTCTGGATCAGCAGTGGACTTTGAGTATACTCCAGGAAGGATAGGGCAGAGGTCCCCCCGTCAAGCTGTAGCTGGAATGCCACAAAGTGCTGCAATCCAAGGTGAAACTCACAGGGATGCCACAGCCATGAGGCTGTGTTTTACTCCCCCAGGAACAAGAGACCTTCCGTTTTGGGCCCTAGTCCATTTATATCTCCCACAGCCCCCTGCTGGTCACCACCCATATTGACCAGAGATTGATCAATATTCTCCCATCCACTATGTCCCAGGATCCCCTGGGAGACAGGGGGAGCAATTGAGCACAAACCTACAGAGCCCAGAGCAGACATAACAAGTTAAACCATGACTTCCTGATTACAGGGAGGCCAAAAACTGAATTTAACAAGAATAGTAGCTCTATGGGATGCTACATGACCTATTTGGAGAGGCCATTATCTCTGAGGAAGAAGAGACTGTATTTTTGCAGAGATATTATATAAATATTGTGCAGATTTCAGACAGATAATCTTATCCTTATTATCAGAGCAATCTAGAAATAATACTGATTTTCAGCACAGAACATAAATACTGCTCATCAGAGGCAATCTGAGAGGGACGAAGTAAACATGCTCCAACTGTACATGCAAAATTACATTTTATATTTATATTATATTTTTTATTGATGGGGGCACAGTCACAGATGGGGTGCTGCTTTTGCATGAGTGCTGCATTGATGGAGAGCTAAGACACAGTTAAACACAACAGTCTAATCATGCCTTCCCTGCTTTTCACAGGTAAATGCTGCTATCTGCTTCTCCACTCTAAACTACAACAACACATAGACTCCTGCTATTTTCAGAATAAATACTGTATATATATTTTTGTCTGTTGATTAGTTCTCACCTCTAGTTGCACCCTCTTTATGACTGTAGCCTGTGTCTGGTCTGTGTTTGAGAAACATCCCCTTCCCTATTCATGTGATCCTTATCAGTTCCTAATTGGGGTGGAGAAGAGTGCTCTTTTGACCATCTCTCTACAAATTTGGGGGGGAAATCACAGATGGGGGGACAGTCACAGATGGGGTGCTGCTTTTGCGTGAGTGCTGCATTGATGGAGTGCTAAGACGCAATTAAACACAGTAGTTAAACACCCTGGGAAACATCTCTTACAAGTATGAGACCCACTCCGTGTACCTTTTTAATATGTCCCCTCTACTCCTCCTTTTCATATTACTTTCCTGCGTTCCCAAAATCTCACTTCTTTACCCCTCTGCTCCACCCCAAAACTTGTACATCTCACCCTCACTGCTACCATCTCCCTACTACTGCTCTCATCACCTCCTGCTGATACTTCACTCTCCTGCTGACCCAAACACCAGGACTGGAAGGCATGTGCACTCGTGTACATCCCGCTCCCATCTTACTTTCCTCACCCTTCTTCTTCTCCTAACCTCTGGGGATATCTCCCCAAACCCTGGTCCTCCACTATCTCACCCCCACATCAGGCGTCCTCTTTCTTCCGGGAATAGC
Source organism: Staurois parvus (assembly GCF_062004578.1). Classification (NCBI taxonomy): domain Eukaryota; kingdom Metazoa; phylum Chordata; class Amphibia; order Anura; family Ranidae; genus Staurois; species Staurois parvus. The sequence continues at coordinate 2,521,668 of NW_028318547.1, read as the reverse complement.
TGCAATCCCCTCAATTTAATATCGGTCCCCGTGCTCCCAAAAACCACACTCCCTTTTCTATGTGCTCTCTGGAATGCCTGCTCTGTTTGTAATAAGCTCACCTCTGTCCGTGACCTTTTTGTCTCCTGCTCCCTTAACCTACTAGCAATTACAGAAACCTGGCTTCAAGCAGCAGATTCTGCTTCTCCCGCAGCACTTTCCTATGGAGGCCTCCTCTGGACCCACTCACCCAGACCCAGTGGTCGCAAAGGTGGTGGAGTTGGTTTGCTTCTATCCCCACTCAGCACCTTTCAAGTCCTCTATAACCCTCCCTCTCTATCTTTCTCTTCTTTTTTCGAGACTCACTGCATCCAGCTGTTTTCTCCCATTTCTCTGAGGATTGCAGTGATCTATCAGCCTCCTGGACCGGTGTCCCGCTTTCTTGATAATTTCTCCGCCTGGCTACCCAACTTTCTCTCCTCTGAACTACCTACTGTCATTCTCGAAGATTTTAAGATCCCTATTAATGTCAACAACCCGGCTACATCGCAACTCTTCAACCTAACTTCATCTTTTGCATTAGCACAATGTATACAGTCCTCCACTCACTCTGATGGGAATACATTAGATCTTGTCTTCTCCCTTCTTTGCACTCCCTACAACCTCACAAACATCCCCTTTCCTCTCTCTGATCACAATCTCATCACTTTCACAGTGTCCTTGTCTTCAACCACCTATCCCTCCAAGCAGCAAACAATTACCCGCAGAAACCTTCACAACTTGAACCCTGCTCCTTTCCATTCTGCAACTGACCAACTCTATGACAGAATCTCCCCCTGTCCTGCCCTGACCTGGCCACTGCTGTCTATAACAGTTCGCTTTCATCCGCATTAGATTAACTTGCTCCTCTAATAACACGAAGGATCAGGCCACAACCATTACAACCTTGGCAGACTGACGACACCAAAAATCTTAAATGACATAGTTGTGCGCTGGAGTGATTGTGGCATAAAATCAAATCTCAACAAGCATTCACCCTATATAAATCTGCTCTCTTAACATACAAGTCCTTTCTTCATGCTGACAAACAAGCCTACTTTGTCACTCTTATTAATCCTTTGTCATCCAGTCCTCGTCATCTCTTCTCTACTTTTAACTCTCTACTTTCTCCACCTCCACCCCCACCCAGTACCTCACTCACTGCTCACGAGATTGCAAATCATTTCAAAAACAAGATTGATGCAATTCATAGGGGCACCACCACTGCACAGACATCCATCCCACTTAGCATACCTTATACTAAACCTCCCCCAACACTTTCCTCTTTTGACCTTGCCACTACCGAAGATGGCACTAAGGTTTTCTCAGAAGCCTGTCTCACTACCTGCCCACTGGATCCTGTCCCCTCACAACTACTACGGTCACCCTCTCCTTCCATCCTATACTCTCTCACTCACATCTTCAATCTTTCCCTCTCTACTGGTGCCTTCCCCTCCCCTTTAAAGCATGCGCACATCACTCCCATACTTAAAAAGCCCTCCCTGGACCCCACCAACATGAACAACTTAAGACCCATCTCCCTGCTGCCATTTACCTCTAAACTCCTAGAACGCTTAGTCTACAATCACCTGAGCTCCCACCTCACCGACAACAACCTTCTTGACCCTTTACAGTCTGGCTTTCGCTCACTACACTCCACTGAAACTGCCCTACTAAAGCTCACTAATGATCTACTAACTGCTAAAACCAATGGCCACTACTCCGTACTCTTACTACTTGACCTCTCTGCGGCTTTTGATACGATTGACCATCCCCTCCTCCTCAAAAAACTCCGCTCTCTTGGCCTCAGGCTCTCTCCTGGTTCTCTTCCTACCTATCGCAGTGCTCCTTCAGTGTTACCTATAACGCTGCCTTCTCCTCTGCACTCCCTCTTTCTGTAGGGATCCCTCAAGGTTCTGTCCTTGGACCCCTTCTCTTCTCCATCTACACCTCCTCCCTTGGTCACTTGATAAACTCCCATGGCTTTAAGTACCATCTCCATGCTGATGACACACAAATCTATCTTTCTACCCTTCACCTCACCCCTTCAGTCTCCTATCACATCACTAACCTACTAAGTGACATATCGGCATGGATGTCACTCCACTTCCTCAAACTCAATCCTACCAAAACTGAGCTCTTAGTATTCCTCCAGCCCATGCCCCCTCCTCTGACTTCTCCATCAAGCTCAATAACACAATCATCAGTCCCTCCCCTCATGCCAGGGTACTTGGTCCTTTCAGCCCCAAATCCAATCACTGTCCAAATCTTGTAGACTTCACCTCCTCAACATCTCCAAGATACGCCCGTTCCTAACCTTGGAAACCACTAAGCAACTTATCCACTCCCTTGTTATATCTCGCCTTGACTATTGTAACTCCCTCCTCATTAGCCTACCTCATCGCAGGCTATCGTCTCTTCAGTCTATCATGAATGCTGCTGCCAGAATCATCCACCTTACTAACCGTTCTGTATCTGCCACCCCTCTCTGCCAATCCCTCCACTGGCTTCCCATTGCCCAACAGATAAAATTCAAAACACTAACAATAACGTATAAAGCCATTTATAACTCTGCTCCAAATTACATCACCGATCTTGTCTCTAAATATCACCCAAACCGTACTCTCCGCTCCTCGCAAGACCTCCTACTCTCTAGCTCCCTTGTCTCCTCCTCCCATGCTCATCTCCAGGACTTCTCCAAAGCTTCCCCCATCCTCTGGAACTCTCTACCCCAATTTATCAGACTATCACCTACTCTGGTAATTATAGTGTACTTCTGAGCCACCAGGGTATACTAACAGAGAAGCATATATATTTTTCTAGATCGCTGGTTATTTTGCACACTCTCTACAGGTATGCATTTTATATCAATTAATTTAATAATTACTGCGCTCTAATACTAATTAAAAAAGTGCTCAGTGCTTGAAAAATAATATAAATCAACAATTGATGATACCTTTAAAAAAATTGTAAATACTCCTATATATGTGCCAATTATTAAATCAAATAATAATTCATGATAAAAATAATATATAAAGTCCAAAAAATCCAAAAGGTATAAATGAAAAGTCCCAAGTGCAAAAATAAAGTGCTATAGTGTTCAAATCAAATCAAATCATACTCTCCTTCCAACATATGGTTTGCTTCAATCCTGCAGCTTTATAATTAGCCTGTGTGTCTGTGAGGGATGATCCCTCCTTTGATCCACTCTCTCCTTCTAATATGTGCTTCAATCCTGCAGCCTTGCAAGTAGCTTGTATGCCTGTGAGGGATGATCCCTCCTTTGATCCACTCCTTGTTGTAACAGCCAAATGCATGCAAAGAGAAAAGAATATATGGTGTCTTATCCCAGAGACAAATTCAGATTTTAATTCACTTTCACATTACACTCACATGTTAAAAACATCAATAGCGCTTTTTGTATAGCAAACAACCGCTGCCTGTGGTGAAGGTCTGGCCAGAGGGTGTGTACCCCACGCAGTCAGTACTTGGAGTATCAGATGTGCGGTGACGTCACTGCCCCTCCCCAATACGTTGCGCCACAGGGACTGCGTAGCTTCGTCTGGGGGATGATGTGTGATGGGTACAGTGTTGCATGACCACGCAATTGTCATTCAAAGTGCAACAGCGCTGAAAGCTGGAAATTGACCTGGGCAGGAAGGGGGTATAAGTGTCCTGTAGGCTAGTGGTTAAACACTGTATATTTTGCTGAAGTTACAGGGCACCAGAAATATTGGGTGATGGATGCTGGAGGTGCACAAACACCATAAACCCAACAGAAATATTCCTGCAGATCACAGGATGGACCCTGCTTAAACCCCTTTATGTTGCAGTAATCCATATGTGCAGTGGAAAAAAGTGGGCAAAGACCAAGCTACCAAAAATTCTCTGATCCTGAGAAGACATGGCTTCCAAACATGTGACCAATGTGACAATCAATCACAGTGGTCACATGATCGCCTATCCTTCCCGCCTCCCTGGGCATTAAAAACGTTTAAAACCAACTCCAACACAGGCAGGAACAGGTTAACAAACATTCACATAGATGCAGCTGTGACACAGCTATGAAAAAATTAGGTTTTGCTGGCACCCAAAAACCATAAGCCCACAGAGTTCCTGCAGAGCACAGTATGGACCCTGCTTTAATAAACATTAGGGTATGTGTAACTGTGAAATAGCTCCTAAAAAAAGTGGGTGCCACATTAAAATTGCTATTGCAAAGAACAGCAGCTATTGCCCCCCCCCCCTCCCACCCCATTTTTAGACTGTATTGGTAACAGGCTTACAGCAGTAGTAGGAGATATTAACAATGGCCTGTAATTGGATGGGCTGGGAGTGGCCATAAAGACTGGACATGGAAATGATAGCAGCATGTGATATATTTCTTTGGCCTACAACAAATTCCCACTGAATTTTACCCAGCTGAACTCTGGCTGGGTAGGATCACATGAAGTAGCTATAAACGATTCTGGGCTTCCTCAGAAAATCTTGTAACTATGGATACCTATCCAGTAGCGAAGACCTGCTGGTATGGTCCCGCTGTTAACCCAGGTTCTGATCCATTATTGGTGCAAGCTGCTAGGGACGGGGTATTTTCAGCCAGGTGCATTGCATCTCACTCAGTCCTCAGACAGTAAGTAGGGCAGATAGTGTTTTGTTTTGTATTTTTTAAATTTGTTTTGAAGAACTGGGATGGGGATTGGGGAAAGCTTTGGGATGCCCAGAACTAAACAACTTGGATAAGAACATTATCTTGAATCACTTAACTGAAGTAAAGCAGACTAACTGGCACAAAGCTTGTGTGGGCACTATTTCAGGAACCAGCTCCACTCTCATCTCTTCTTGTCATGAATCAGTCTCCAAGACGACAAAGGGATCTGACCAACCCCAAGTCAATTTGACTGTGACCTTCATACAAACTATTTCACCAGGCTGCAGCACACTTTCCCTGGCTCCCAGCATCCACAATCTTCCCACTCCTTCTGTTGGGGCTCTCCTGTCCTGAACCACCCATCTAAAGGCTTAATGCAATTAAGGGTTTGTCTTTATTCTCAGCTAAAGGAATAAGCAGCCTTCTCACTAGGTCAGTGTTGGTTCCTATTAATAAGGAGATTTGTACTGTCCCTGGCGGTCTGGAACACACAACTGCTAATGCATCAAATGTCTCCATCTTCCCTGTGGACTGAAAGTTATTTTAACTGGAATTATAGCCATCATAGGGGAACTTTTCAGAGCCAGTACCCCAGATCTCCACTTTTTTCAACTTGCGCAAAGGAATATGCTTCAAGTACACTTGAGGCCCCGATGTCTAACAGTGGCTTAGTGTATATTCCCTCCACCTGAACTGACACTACAGGGGAGGGGCCTACCAGCTTCTCAGGTAACTCAATTGATGCTTCACATTTGGCTTGATCCTTTGTTCTGATAGTTGTTGAAATGATCTGACAGTGACTCAGAATTTGCCCCAAGAAAAAGCAAAACCTCTGGTGTCCTTGACCGACAGAAGCAGAGTTATTCTATACTAAAATCTCAATTACCTTGCCCATGTCCATGTAGAATGAGGCAGGGGGAAACGCAACTGGGAATGGGTCAGCATCCACCGACACCAAACTTTTTGCTCTTGTTCATGGGTGATCCCCTAATGGTTCACCTGTGAGCAACAATTGGATCACCCAGGCCTCAACTCCTTCTGCCAAACCTGTGCTGTCCTCCTGAGAACCAGCAGGTATTAGTTCCTTCTATTCTAGTAATACATACATGCAGTGTATAAAAAATTCCTTTCTCGTGTCAATGAGATAGGCTTCCTAGTCTAGCAACAGATTCTTCACCAGCTGATGGACTTCTCTATCAGTCCATTCAATCCCTGGTATCTCTGTGATGGATTTGGTAAAATGTCTATTTCATTTCATATTGAATATATATATATATATACACTTTTTTATACACTTTTTTATACACATCTTTTTACATATTTACTTTTATACTTTAACACTATTTCTTTCCACATATTTATAAATGTTTAGCATGAATATATATCTTGCGTAAATATTTTCTGCCTGCTGGGCTTTGTGGTACTTTAAGAAATCCTTGCTTAAGAAATGTTTGCTCACAGGCACAGACCCCCTCCCACCGTGTGATTTGGAAGACAAAAGAATGTTTTTCTCTCTTTAAGATAAGACGGAAGAAGATCACACCTATACCATGACGGAGATTGTTTTCGTGTAAAGTGACCAATCAAAGACTAATATAATGCTTATGCTGTTATCACGTGATGTTCGCATCATTTTTCATATATAAACTCACGGTTTCACTTCAATAAATTAGAGAGAAGTTTTCACAGACCAAACATGTCAGTGTGAGTTTCTTTATGTGCGCACATTCCAGAAGCTGGCCAGCAACATAAATTAGGACAGGAACAGATAAGCACTGGACGATTCAGTCCTCAACTAAATCAACTGGTGCCAAGAAACCCGGGAATTCTGAGTAATGAACCTGCAGCCAGCCGACCTAAAAGGGCATTAGGTGTCAGTCAAACTGGACGGGACAGAGATTGATCACCTCTGGAGCATGGTAAGATATATTTTGCTATCTTACCATTGCTTATCCTGTCTTTGTTGTTGATTCATACCTGTGCCTAGTACGGCTGCTAAAGGTCACTAAAGGCAGGTAACCTTGCTTGCCCAGAGTTTATTTAAATATACCTGCATGTGCTTATCTGTTACCTGGGTCTCTGTTGTGTGTTTTTATGTATCAGTCTTGAGGTGGAAGAGGAGTGGACCTACTGAGGGTTTTGACACATAATTTCTCTTGGGTGTGTGGTAACCTTGTGTGTTGACCACAAGAGAGGAGGTGTCGGGTACGCGTCACGGTAGTGTGACAGCGGGTGCCGTAACCGTGTTTGTGTGGGTTACGAAGAGTTACTCAGTGATCTGTACTCTAGCCCACCAAGACAGACTGATATGTCATGTCCTAAATGTGTGTCTGGTTTAATGTTTGCCATTCCTGAAGACGGTTGGGGTTTGTTAAGGGTTAAAGAGATAGGATATAGTCAGGAATTGTTAGGACGTCATCCTCTGTTTTCTGATTTGCCTGAAGTGTTAGTTTTCCGCCTTAATGTGCATTACCCTGTAAGGGGGGGTATTGGGAAATCAATTCAGCAGATAGAAGCAGAGGCGAGAGAGGGGGGGCACAGTATAGAAAGGTGCCCCTGCCAATTAGAACAGCTGGAAGATTGTGAACAGAGTGAACAGCAGCGCGTGAAGAGTCTTGGGTTTCTTTTAGGAAGACCAGAGTCAGGAGGAGATGGGTCAGACGCTGATAAAATCGGAGAAAGGAATGTTAGCATGTGACCTGGTTGCACAAAGGGAGGGGGAGCAGTATGTGAAGGGATTAGTTAAGTTAGTGAAAGTATGTGGAATCACAGATAAGGGGGGTCATTTACAGCCGGAAGAATGGTGGAAATTGATAAAAGAAAAGAAAGGTGTATTAGTTGATAATAATTTATTGAAGACAGCGGAAGCTTGGTACAATGTAGCTAAAGCTATACATAAAGAGCAGTGGACAGAAGAGGTATTGCAACAGGGAGAGAAAACTGTTTATGTATACCACCAATGTGTTGACATTGTAAAGGAACACCCACCGCCCTATATTTGGTCTGCAGACACTGGGCTCCACCCTTCATCTACCACCCTCTCCTCTGTCCTTCCTGCCCAGCCCAGTGCACTTCCTGATGGCAGCCATCTTGCTGCACCTGCTTTGTCCCTTCCTGCCCAGCCCAGTACACTTTCTGATGGCAGCCATCTTGCTGCACCTGCTTTGTCCCTTCCTGCCCAGCCCAGTACACTTCCTGATGGCAGCCATCTTGCTGCACCTGCTTTTTCCCTTCCTGCCCAGCCCAGTACACTTCCTGGAGGAGGCCATATTGGTACACCAAATTAGACAACTGGAAGGCCAACGCCTCGAGTGAGCCGCCTCTACCCAGTGTGTCTGGTCTTACAAGTCAATGGTACATTCTACGTAGTACCGGATGTGCTGAGCAGAATCCCAAGTTGTCTATGGTCCACAGGACCCGAAGATATTGGACGTTTAAAAGGTACCCCCCAATTATGGTGGAACTGAAGCCTGGAGCTCCCCTACCCAGGAAACCACAGTACCCACTGAAATCCAAGGCCATTTCGAAGCAGGTCAAGTCCCTTGTGGCAAATGGTGCACTCATACCTTGTACCTCTCCATGTAATACACTTATGTTCCCGATAAAAAAAGAAGACACCCAAAGGAGAACCAGAGAAGTACAGGATGGTACAGGACCTCCGAGCAGTGAATGAAGCCACCATCTTGGAGACACCTATTGTTCCCTTGCATCCTTTCTGCAGATACCTCTTCGCTTTTACCCATGAGGGGAAGCAATACACCTGGGCAGTTATGCCACAAGGGGCGCAAAATTCTCCGAGCCAGTTTGCCAAAGCCATGACCACCATACTGGTCTTGTGGCAAAAGGAACATTCGGCAGTGGTCCTTCTTCAATATGTGGATGACTTTCTCCTCTGTGCTGATGACCTGCCTACGGCTGAAGAAGCCTCAGAGAGTTTACTATGTTACTTGGCACACCAAGGCTGTAAGGCATCTAAACCCAAGTTGCAATGGTGCTCTACAACAGTCGTGTTCTTGGGCCACTGCCTCTCACATGGAACAAGGCATCTTACGGAGGAAAGAGTTAAGGCCATCCAGAACTTGCCACTGCCATTAGGCCAGAGGCCACTCCATGCCTTTCTTGGCCTCATATCCTACTGTAGGTCATGGATTCCTGATGTTTCTTGGTTTATGCAACCACTCTACGATACTCTCAAGTCTGAGCCCTTCCATCTGTCCGAAGAGGCCGCCTCCAACTTTTTGGCTCTAGAATGCTTACTTTCTTTAGCCCCAGCCCTAGGTCTATCAGACTACGAGAAATTTTTTCAAACTGTTTGTGTCTGAACGCCAAGGCCATGCTACGGGGGTCCTAGCTCAGGAACATGGAGGGCAAACCAGAGCCATTGGGTACTATTCTTGCCATTTGGACCCCGTAGCTAGGGGTGGTTCTTCATGTCTAAGAGCTGTCTTCACTGCTCAAGCTCTGTTGGATAAGACCTCTGATACTGTTCTGGGACATGAACTTGTTCTTCTGGCGCCGCATGACATTGCTGCCATTTTAAACCAAGTCCAACCTAAACATTTGTCCACAGCGAGGCATCTTAGACTACAGTGTTCCCTCCAATTTCCTGATAACGTCACTCTCCTACGTTGCCAAACCCTGAATCCGGCCACTCTCCTCCCAATTGCTGAGGGGGGTAATGAAGGTAATGCAGAAAGTGGAGAGGATGATAAAGCCACTGAGCCTCATAATTGTCTTGAAGTGATGAAAATGGAAACCTTCCATCTCCCCACAGTGAGTGAAACACCACTGCAGGACCCAGACTTCACCTTTTTTGTTGATGGTTCCAGATATGCAGGCAAATATTATGCAGGATTTGCGGTCACTACTGCAGACACAGTCCTACAGGCAAGAGCCCTATCGCCAGCAATATCTGCACAGGGAGCTGAACTTCAAGCACTTACAACAGCATGCCAGATGGCGGAAGGAAAAAGGGCCAATATCTACACAGACTCCAGATACGCCTTTGGGGTGGCCCATGACTTTGGACCCATATGGAAGGCAAGAGGATTTATGACTGCTGCAGGTACGTCCATAAGACATGGAGCAGCCATTGGACGACTGCTGGAAGCACTCCTTCTACCCATTCAAGTGGCTATTCTGAAGGTAAAAGCTCATGGGAAATTAAACTTTTCAGAAGCCAAAGGCAATAATCTGGCAGATTTGGCGGCAAAACGAGCGGCCATGGGACCACCAGAAATGGAAGGAGAGGAGACCGGAGAGTGGGAACCAATATTCACCTTACAGACCTTACCTGTGGACAGAAGCTACCTCAAGGAACTCCAAGAAGCAGCAAGTCCAGAAGAAAAAGAAAGCTGGAGACTGAGAGGAGCTATTCTCAAAGACGGTCTGTTTGAGTGCAACAAGAGGCTTTGTTTACCCAAGAATATGTTTCCAGCTGTAGTAGTCCAGTGGGCACACGGAGCAGCCCATCTGTCAAAGAGCCTCATGAACTCTTTTATCAACAAGTACGATATAGCGCCTGGAATCACCACATTGACGAACAATTTTTGCAGAACATGTGCCATCTGTGCAAAAATGCAATACGGGACGCACAGAGAAGACACCACAGAAACACTTGGCCAAACCCCTATACCCTTTTCATAGGATACAAATTGATCATATCAAGATGCCAAAGAGTTGGCGGTTGAGTACACCCTAGTGGTGTTGGACATGTTTTCCAGTTGGCCAGAGGCCTTTGCTGTAACCAACATGACTGCTAAAACAACTGCGAAGAAACTCCTCACTGAGGTTGTATGCAGATATGGACTTCCAGAGGTGATAGAGAGTGACCAGGGCCCCGCTTTCACAGCTTCAGTAACCAAAGAAATATGGGCAGCATTAGGAGTCACTCTGGCGTTCCATACCCCCTATCACCCCCAAAGTAGTGTAAAAGTAGAAAGAATGAATGGCACTCTGAAAGCCAGAATGCCAAAAATGGCCCAAGAGACTGGCATGAGTTGGCCAGACAGTCTGCCTATTGTCCTATTTAGTGTCAGATACACACCAAGAGGAGAACACTCCCTATCCCCTTATGATATTTTGTTTGGCTCAGTCCCCAGACTTGGTTGTTATTTTCCACAACAGTTGCAATTACAATCTGATGTGTTAACTAATTATGTGACTGTATTATCACGTGAATTAACCCGTATACATGCCCAAGTGTTTTCTCCATTCCAGATCCTGAGTCAGATACAGAAACTCACAGCCTATTACCCGGAGATTGGGTATTAGTAAAGACATTTATGAGGAAACATTCCCTTGAGCCAAGATATGATGGTTCATTCCAAGTTCTGCTGACCACAGCCCCTACTGACAAGGTGGCCGGGAAGAACACTTGGATACACGCCTCCCACTGCAAGAAAGTCCCAAACCCTGAGGAAAAGGCGTCATCTACACCATGACAACTATGTTGTATATCCTTTTTCTTATAAGTCTGACAGAGGCTCAATAGGTGGATATCACTGAAATAGGTGACACCACTATATTTTGGTACAACTCATCCAATACTCATGTTGCTATTTTCACCTTTGATTTCTGTAGTATAGATCCCATATGGTGCTATGACCATAATCTATATGATCTTGACACAACGAGCATGTTCCGATAGTAGTGACCAGGTATACATATGTGTCATAGATGATTACTGGGGACCAAAAGATTAGAATCAGATTGGAAGGGATTTGGACTGGTGAGTATGCTCTTGCAAATGCCATTATGCCTCTCCACATCCTAGCAGAAAATACCTCTGACCCAATGCCTGGCCGTAGGAGGAAACGAAAAGCTCCTTCTGGCAGTTTTGACCCACATGTGTATATAGATGCTATTGGAGTCCCAAGGGGGGTGCCTAATAAATTTAAAGCAAGAGACCAAGTAAAAGCAGGCTTCGAATCCCTGATTCCCATGATAACTGTTAATAAAAATGTAGATTGGATAAATTACATATACTACAACCAACAGAGGTTTGTGAATTACACCAGAGATGCCCCCCAAGGAATAGTTGACCAGTTAGCCCCTACATCCTACATGACATTCCAGAATAGGATGGCTCTGGACATGATTTTAGCGGAAAAAGGAGGTGTCTGTAAAATGATAGAAGGAACCGGAACATGTTGTACATATATTCTTGACAATACTGGCCCGAATGGTAAGGTTACTCTGGCTATAAAGAAATTGGAAGACCTGTCAGCTGAGTTGAAGAAGAACTCAGGTATCACAGACCCGTGGGATCAATATTTCAGTTGGATGAGTGGGTGGCAAAAGATACTTGCCCAAATAGGGGTAACTGTACTAATAATTCTGATTCTCCTGGCCCTGGTTGTATGCTGTGTTATACCATGTGTGAGGAAATTGATGAGCAAAGCTGTAGACAACAGTACACCTATCTTCCTGAACCAGGAGCAAGAGGATCCCCACATGATAGATGAAGAAAAACCTTACACCCCATTACGGTCCCTCCCCGCCAACAGTAATCTCACAATTTTGTAGGGATAGCATCTGACTTCCTTATGTACAAAGCCTGTGGCAAGGAAGGTGATGAAATAGTCATCACCTGTCTAACGTGCAGCATAAAAGAGTTCCAAGGTACATAAGGACAGATGAGCTAGGTCTTATAGGGACAGAGTAAAATAGTCATTTTAAGGGGGGACTGTGATGGATTTGGTAAAATGTCTATTTCATTTCATATTGAATATATATATATATACTCTTTTTTATACACTTTTTTATACACATCTTTTTACATATTTACTTTTATACTTTAATACTATTTCTTTCCACATATTTATAAATGTTTAGCATGAATATATATGTTGTGTGAATATTTTCTGCCTGCTGGGCTTTGTGGTACTTTAAGAAATCCTTGCTTAAGAAATGTTTGCTCATAGGCACAGACCCCCTCCCACCGTGTGATTTGGAAGACAAAAGAATGTTTTTCTCTCTTTAAGATAAGACGGAAGAAGATCACACCTATACCATGATGGAGATTGTTTTCGTGTAAAGTGACCAATCAAAGACTAATATAATGCTTATGCTGTTATCACGTGATGTTCGCATCATTTTTCATATATAAACACGGTTTCACTTCAATAAATTAGAGAGAAGTTTTCACAGACCAAACGTGACAGTGTGAGTTTCTTTATGTGCGCACATTCCAGAAGCTGGCCAGCAACATAAATTAGGACAGGAATAGATAAGCACTGGACAATTCAGTCCTCAACTAAATCATCTCTGGTCCAGATGGCTGCCTTGCACTTGGTCCCACTCAGCTGCAGTCCATGAGTCCATAATTTCTTCACCTCTTGGCTCTTGACTCTGCTTGGTAGGGCTAGCAATGGGAAACATCCCGGATGAGCCTCCAAATGTAGCACTACCTCCACAAAGGCCGCTTGGTAATGCTTGTCCCCAGTGGTTTCCCTAACTCTGCAAGCCTTCTGACACTCTGGGTTCAGACATACACTCACCGGCCACTTTATTAGGTACACCTGTTCAATTGCTTGGTAACACAAATTGCTAATCAGTCAATCACATGACAGCAACTCAATGCATTTAGACATCTAGACCTGGTGAACATGACTTGCTGAAGTTCAAACTGTGCATCAGAATGGGGGATTTAAGTGACTTTGAATGTGGCATGGTTGTTGGTGCTAGATGGGCTGGTCTGAGTGTTTGGCCCTGACTGCTGATCTAATGGGATTTTCATGCACAATCATCTTTGGATTTACAGAGAATAGTCCAAAAAAGAGAAAATATCAAGTGAGCAGCAGTGGAAAAAAATGCCTTGTTGGTGGTCAGAGGAGAATGGGAAGACTGGTTCGAGATGATAGTTACATAGTTAATCTGGCTGAAAATAGACAAAAATCCATCCAGTTCAACCATCAAAAAAGGAAAAGAAAGTTATAATCCCAAACCCACAGTTGATCCAGAGGAAGGAAAAAAAAAAGCCCAGCAAAGCATGATCCAATTTGCTCCTGCAGGGGAAAAAATTCCTCCCTGATCCCTCGAGAGGCAATCAGATATTCCCTGGGTCAACTTTACCTATAAATGTTAGTATCCAGTTATATTCTGTGTATCTAGGAAATAATCCAGGCCTTTTTTAAACCAATCCAATGAGCTGACCAGAACCAACTCTTGAGGGAGTCTATTCCACATTTTCACAGCTCTCACTGTGAAGAAACCTTTCCATGGAGATTAAATTTCTTTTCCTCCAGACATAAAGAGTGCCCTCTTGTCTTCTGTGATGACCTCAGGGTAAATAGCTCTACACCGAGTTCACTATATGAACCACTGATGTATTTATACTTGTTGATCATATCTCCCTTAATCTCCTCTTCTCGACAGAGAATAAATTCAGTTCATCTAATCTTTCCTCATAGCTGAGCTCTTCCATGCCTCTTAACAGTTTGGTTGCCCTTCTCTGTACTTTCTCCAGTTCCCCTATGTTCTTTTTGTGAATTGGTGCCCAAAACTGAACTGCATATTCCAGATGAGGTCTTACTAATGATTTGTACAGGGGTAAAATTATCTCTCTCTCTCTTTCTCTCTGGAGTCTATACCTCTTTAATACAAGAGAAGATTTTGTTCACTTTAGAAACTGCAGCTTAGCATTACATGCCATTATTAAGCTTGTGATATACCAGAACTCCTAGACCCTTCTCCACCATTGATTCCCCCAGTTGTACCCCCCCTAGTATGTATGATGCATGCATATTCTTAGTCCCCAATAGAAAGGCATACTCATGTCAACATGGACCAAAACCTATGAATGTTTCCAACATCTTGTTGAATCTATGCCATGAAAAAGTAAGGCAGTTCTGAAGGCAAAAGGGGATCAAACCCAGTACTAGCAAGGTGTACCTAATAAAGTGGCTGGTGAGTTTATTTCAACAGTAAGAAATAATAATGCAACAGACATGATTCTTTAGTAACGCCTGTATATTAGGCTTATTCCAAAGAGTAGACCACAGCATGAAGGTTTAGGAGGTTCATCCCCAATTAACGCATAACAGCAAAACACTGATAAAATGGCAATAACCAAATAGCAACGGTTAACAGATTATATGGTCACAAATGGTACATTGTAACTATGAAACTGCAACACCAGCAGCAGGAGGGGGAAGAAAGGGCCTGACTTGCTAGCTCCCTCTGGGCCACCGGCAGCACAATAAGGAAGGTAAAGAATTATATATATATATATATATATATATATATATATATATATATATAGTGATATTCAGGGGTATACATTAGCTCCACAGGATTATGTGCAAAGTCATTTATCTTAAACATAAAAGTGTTTATTGGTCTTTAAATACAAGCCAAGCAGAAACATTAAATTCACTTAACTCCAGAAAAATATTACAGAAAGGTCCGCTTATCTTCTGCACAAACAGCATAATGAAAACATAAAGAAACATAAAGTTCATAGATGGGATTTACTCCAAGGTTAGCCCAGTCCATCTCTGTCTTTTTGGCAGCTCCCAGCACATGTGCAGCACTCCAACAGGTCTCTCTCTCAAAACTCCTACTCTCCACATCTCCAAAATTCCGTGTTCCCGAATACATCTCTGCTAATACGGAGAGAACTTCGAGTCAGTACTCTCCTCTATATGGCTACCCCGAAATACATCTCCCATGATGGGTGTCATGTTTCACATGACTGTTATATGCCTTTAAGTGTTCTCTGTATTTTGTCTCTGTTCCTCCCTTTCCTTTGGTTTAGTTAATGTTGTATAGATAGCCCACCCCTTTTCCCAGTAAGGCATTGCAGCTTCTAGCCTCATGCCATGAAGCAGATCACATTATGATCTTTTGACCTATCAGATGTTCATTGTTGTAGGATTCTCTCAGTTTATGGAATAAACTTCACAAGATCTACAAGATGTCTTCTGTATTGAGTCACTGCCTGTGATATTCAACTAAGATTGAAGTTAACGCTATCTCATCACAACTGTAAGTTACAGAGATCACACTTTCAATGCTTAGATTGGAGAGACAGAACAGTCAAAACATCTGTGAGATGTCTTCATAGGATCCTTGCTGGCTTTGGATACACTGTGAGATGTTATATTGACACTGGATATAGCAGCTACAGATTGTGTAGCCATCTCTACACAAGCTTGTACATGTCTGCAAGTATTTCTCAGCATAACACTCATCAGTGTCAGGACAAATTATTGATGTGAATGTCTTACAACTGCAAGTTTATACACTGCATCTGTATGCATTAGCTCATGGCTTGTCTGTGAAATCTTAGAAAGTGAAAGAAAACGTTTCTGCAACCATTGCCTAGGAAACCTGTGCTCACCCACAGAAAAATTGATACATTTCTCTGTAAACTTTCTATCTTGCTAACATGATGTTTCAGGAAAGTAATATACAGTCTGGGGAAACTAATACACAACCACAATCAGAACTTCATCCAGAGCAGGACTTAGACAAAGAACTGCTGTCTAATATCAATGACTTATGGTCTAATACTGTTAAATGCTCTCTCTCAACAATCTCATGAGCCAATACAACTAGAGGGCGCTATCCAACAATTGAATGTTGCTTATGAGAATTATCAAAGACCGTGTGTTAAATATATTGCTCTCTTAAAGTGGTACAACAATCAAGGGTCTTTGGAAGAATTAAGGAGGTTTGAGGAGCTCAATCATGAAAGAGACAAGTGCGAACAAAGACAAAGGCAGAAGTGAGAATAACACAGCTCCATGAATCCAGATCTTATCACTCTATGTCTACTAGACGCTCCTTAGGATCTTCCAAATCCCTATAATCAAGGTCTTCTACACTCAGTCAACAACTAATAAAAGCCCGTGCTGATGCTGAAGCTTCTAAAATTCAGGCAGCTTTCGACCAAAAGAAAGCAGAAATGGAGGCTCAGGCCACACATAAGAAAGCAGAAATGGAGGCTCAGGCCGCACATCAGAAAGTAGAGAAAGAAGCTGAAGCCACACGTCAAAAGGCAGAAATTGAAGTTTTGGAAAAATAATGTAAGCATGCCACAGCCATAGCTGGGTTAAGGGTCTTAGAACAAGCCACTAGTAAAAACGAAAGAAACAACAGTTCCAGACACTCAGTTGTATCTTATATCTCAGACTCTTCACACACTTCTCCAGATTGTCAACTCCCTGTCACAGCAGCCAAAGTACTCAATCAAAGTCTCTTCTCTGCACCTACTGTACCTCAAGACGATTTGCCCTTATATCCTCCAATACATCAGACTGCAGCATCTCAGCTAGCCGCAGACACTGGTGTGTATTTAATATACCGTCCATCATACTTTGGAACCAATAAAGTACCTCCTAGCAAACGCACTACTCTACAAACTAACATGCCAATGGACTTTAAGCCAGTTCCAGCACTGAATGCCTTAGCAGCAACATATGTTCCGAAGTCACTCCACGTAAGTCCACCAACCTTCACAATCAACTCTGTTCCACCTGCAATCATGCACCCAAAATCTGAAAACACGGACATGTCACAGTTTGCTAAATACATGCTCCGCAGAGAGCTTGTTAAGACAGGCCTCACCAAGTTTGATGACAAGCCTGAAAATTACAGAGGCTGGAAATCCACTTTTAAGACATCAGTGCCACAGAGGAATTAGATCTACTCAGATCTACTCATCAGATGGCTAGGTCCCCAGTCCACTGAATGCACTGAACGCATCAAGAGGCTCAAAGCAGTTCATATTGACAACCCTGCTGCAGGCCTTAGTGCTGCTTGGGGCAGACTTGAACATACCTTTGGCAGCCCACAGGCCATTGAAGAAGCTTTATTCAAAAGGTTGCAAAGCTTCCCAAGAATTTCTGCTAGCGACAATCTAAAGGTTCAAGAACTCTGCGATGTTCTGTTAGGGCTTCAGCTTGCTTAGGTTGACATCAACTTACCTGGTCTCAGTTACCTTGACACCTCTCATGGCATCAAATCTATTGTTCTCAAGCTACCATATGGAATTCAGGAAAGATGGGCAGCGCTTGGATCAAAATATAAGGAAGAACATAGGGGTTGCCTTTCCTCCTTTTTCCTACTTCCGCGAGTTCATCAAAAGAATTGCAGACACTAAGAATGACCCAAGTTTCTCATATGGGGACTTTAACTCTCTCAGTACACTCTCTCTAAGACCTACATACACACGCATGTTGCACAGAGACCATAGAGGTCCAGCGCTAGTGAAAAGGACCAATGTTCTACCTGCGCCTGCTACAGTTCTTGAAAAGACTGATCAAAACAAGAAAACTGAGGACACAAATCGTCAATGTCCAATACATAACAAACCACATCCACTTAAATGTTTCGGCTTCAGAAAGTAAACCCTCCAAGAATGTAAGGAACTTTTGAAGAAATATGGGGTTTGCTACAAATGCTATGCCTCCACAGAACACTTTGCAAAGGACTGTAAAGCGATCATCAAACGTATAGAGTGTGACAGTAATGACCATGTGCAAGCTCTTCATCAATATTCGCACAACTCTACTACACTCACAAACAATCTTCCTGAGGCAAAGCAAGGCGGCGAGCACCCAGATAAAGCAGCACCTTCCACCCATGTGTTTTCTATATGTACAGAGGTCTGTGGAGAAGGATTCTGCGACAAATCCTGTGAAAAGATATGCATTGTCCGTGTATACCCCATAGGTCAACCTGAAAGAGCAATAAGACTGTATATTATTCTGGATGATCAGAGTAACAGATCTCTTGCAAGAACTCAGTTTTTTGAACTGTTGAACATAACTGGAGATGCTCTGCCTTATACTCTAAGCACTTGTTCCAGCACTACAGAAGTCTTAGGTAGGAGAGCCAGTGGTCTTGTAGTTACTCCTCTGAATGACAATGTGGAAATATCTTTGCCCACTATCACTGAGTGCAACCAGATTCCAAACACCAAAGAGGAGATCCCTACTCCTGAAGCTACCTTTCAGCATTCTCACGTAAAGCACATAGCCAACCGAATACCAGCCCTCGATGAAAGTGCCGATATCCTGCTTTTACTCGGTCAAGACATCCTAAGGGTGCACAAAGTTCGTCATCAAATCAACGATCCACACAATGCACCATATGCTCAGCGTCTGGACCTAGGATGGGTCATCATAGGCAATGTCTGCCTAGACAAGGACAGGATGTCCTACTCAGTCTCTTCCCTTAAAACACATGTCTTGTCAAATGGGCGAACAACTTGTTCTGCACAACGACCACATAAATATATTGTGAAAGAATGACTGTTTGAAAAAAGTGCACAACGCCACATCATACAAGACAATAAGAAAGCTCTTAATCTCTGGGATGACAACATCGGCAACACAGTTTTCGAGGTAACTACTAAAGACAATGAGTTGGTAACCACCATAGAAGACAAAGAATTCTTGAAAACCATGAGTAAAGAGTTCTACCAAGATGATTCCAACAATTGGGTAGCACCTCTACCATTTCGTACCCCAAGAAAGAGACTACCAAACAACAGGGTACATGCAGAATCTCGGTTTGTTTCTTTAAATTGTAGTTTTAACCAGAGGCCTGAGATGAAAAAGCACTTTGTGGACTTTATGCAGAAGTTGTTTGAGAGAGATCATGCTGAGCCTGCACCTCCTCTTATGGAAGGAGAAGAATGTTGGTGTCTACCATCCTCGCAAGCCTGATCAGATTAGGGTGGTCTTTGACTCAAGTATTCGTCATGAAGGTGTCTCCCTCAATGATATTCTTCTCACCGGGTCTAATCTGAACAACAATCTCATAGGAGTTTTACTTCACTTCAGGCAAGAGTCAATTGCTGTTATGGCTGGCATTCAGCAGATTTTCCACTGTTTCATCATCCATGAAGAATACAGAAATTTCCTCAGGTTCCGATGGTACCGCAGTAATGATGGCAATGATGAAGTCATAGTATACCAAATGAAGGTACATGTTTTCGGTAACAGTCCTTCTCCTGCAGTAGCAATTTATAGACTGAGGAAAACAGCTCAAGAGGGTGAGAAATAATTTGGATCTGATGCAAGACAGTTCGTCAAAAGGAATTTCTATGTAGACGATGGACTCAAATCTCTGCCCAATGAAGAAGAAGCTATTGACCTTCTTACTAGAACCCAGAACATGCTTGCCACTGCAAACCTCAGACTTCACAAAATCATCTCTAACTGAGACAAAGTCATGATAGCCTTGCCTTCTGATGACCATGCTGTCAGTGTGAAGAAATTCCAACTAGGATCTGACCTTTCTGTTACACAACGCAGTCTTGGATTGCTTTGGAATGTTAAACAAGACACATTCACATTTCAAGCATCAGCCTGTGACAAGCCCTTCACAAAACGAGATGTTTTGTCTACAGTGAACAGCAAAATAGTGCTACAATATATACACAATTGCACAAGACAGTTCTACGTGTATGTCAGCAACAGAGTGGGACGCATAAGGAAGTTCTGTACGCCTGAACAATGGCACTATGTTCCCACTAGCCTCAACCCAGCTGACTGCGGCAGTCATGCAGTACCTACTACTGCATTTCGGGACACATTTTGGCTATATCCACCATGAAAAAAGGTTCTGCACACCTTTTACTCCAGGCCTATATAGGAACTAGTACTTCTTTTGCCCAAAGAGGAAGACAAGTCATCAACTTGATTTAAAGGGAGGTAAGAAGGAATAGTGCATGTTTCTGCCTTCCCCTCTGAATATGGATTTCCATGTCTTAGCCTGGACTTTCAAGACCAACATCTGCAAGTATTATGCTAAATGTTTGTATTGTTTTCCTTTGTTCTTCCCTTCCCTCTTGTTTTACAGATGTTCCTGGAAAGAATCTTCATTTCTTATATTGAACTAAACTTTGTTATAATAGAAATCATAGATTTCGACGGGGAGTGTCATGTTTCACATGACTGTTATATGCCTTTAAGTGTTCTCTGTATTTTGTCTCTGCTCCTCCCTTTCCTTTGGTTTAGTTAATGCTGTATAGATAGCCCACCCCTTTTCGCAGTAAGGCATTGCAGCTTCTAGCCTCATGTCATGAAGCAGATCACATTATGATCTTTTGACCTACGATTGGACTTATCACTATCTCATCACAACTGTAAGTTACGGAGATCACACTTTCAATGCTTAGATTGGAGAGACAGAACAACAGGTGAGAGCCTTGAGTACACATACCTTTTTTTTCCTTATAGGGACCATAACCCAAATATCAGTGCCACATAGTGCCCATCTTTTTCTTCCACACTTTTCCCTTCCACATAACTTTCTATTAATGTGCTTTGATACAGCACTTTGGGAACATCCAACTTCTTTTGCAATTACCCTTTGAGGCTTTCCCTCTTTATGGAGGGTGTCAATGATGGTTTTCTGCACAACTGTCAGATCAGCAGTCTTTCCCATGATTGTGATTCCTACTGAACCAGCATGAGAGACCATTTAAAGGTTTAGGAACCCTTTTCAGGTGTTATGGCTTAATTTGCTGATTAGAGTGGGACACTTTGAGCCTAGAATATTGCACCTATTCACAATATTCTAATTTTCTGAGATTGTGGATTTGGGGTTTTCATGAGCTGTAAGCCATAATCATCACAATTATGACAAATCATGGCTTGAACTATCTTGCTTTGCATGTAATGAGTCTATCTCATATATTAGTTTCACCTTTTAAGTTGCATTACTGAAATAAATGAACTTTTGCATGATATTCAAATTTTTCGAGTTTCACCTATATATATATATATATATATATATGTATACTCTGGCATAAATCGGTATAAACACCCTAATTTGAATAACAATGGCTTAGATGTGAAGAGGTCACTTTACTAGAGATAGCAACTTAGATGCAAAGAGGTCCCTTTACTTTTTACTTTTAGCCGTTGTGTTATGCTAGCAATGGTGGGGCCCATATACAGTACAAAATGGTAATTCAATGAAGATAACAGATGTGGTAAATGCTCAAAGAAAAGATCTCTTGATACTGAGCTGTTAAGGTGCCTACATGCAGTGTCTCTAAAGTATTGACAGAAAAAGTTTGGGCATCCACCCACTCAACAATCGCATGGATAGCATGGCCTCCTAGGAACAGGGTTCTTGAACAGACTCTTGGATTTCACAGAGAAGTGCAGAGTTACCGCCTGACAGCCTGTCAGTATGGCAACCAGAGATGACTAGCTGAAGACTGGATAGTGACAGTCCCACTGCAGAGAAACTGAAGTGATCCTGGTGTGGTGATTGACATAATCACTGTGCTGAACTGGTATGCAAAGTCTCTCAGTAGTAGCCAGCAATCTGTCTCTGGAGGAGAACAGCCGTCCCCCTAAGTTCAGCTCTAAATCTTGCAGTAGAAAATATTGTTTTTTTTTCCAAAAGTTTCAGTCTCTTTTCTTTTAAATAATAATAATAATTAAAAAAAAACCAGTGGTAATCAAATACCACCAAAAGTAGTGGCTGTGAGAGCTCACAAGAAATGACAAAGACACAGTGTTTCTAGATGATCAGCATGTATATTCTGTACTTACTCAAAATGTACTTAACCTGGAAAAAGAGAACTAATACAACCACCACATCTAACTTTAGTTGCCAATAAAGAACACTAGAATACAGAATGAATTATAACAGTGATTGGGACATAATTGCATAGGGTATTTAAGAGGGCATATTGTTGATGTCAGCTCACTAGTGTCCCCTGAAGACATGCATTTGCACAAAATGCATTGGAGCGGAGCTTTGTGTTGATGTCACCGACTTTGCGTCCTTATGAGATTAAAAAAAAAACTTATGTAAAAAAATTATTTCTTTTTTTGCAAAAAAATTAAAGTTACACCCAAGCACACCCCCATATATACGAACTTATAAATGTAAACGCACATGTTGGGGGCACCTACGCATGAAAATGTAGATTCGAAACACGTTACATATTGCCGCACATGCCAGAGTGAGAGCAAGATCTTCTCCGTAACACTAAACTGATGACCTGTAGGAGCTTTTGAATTGTCACCTATAAAAAATATAGGGTACTGAAGTTTGTCACCATTTCATAGGTGCACACAAATTTAAGGTTTGACATGTTGGGTATATATTGGCGCAACCTCGTCTTATATATTTTACTAAAAATGTGGGTAATTTATTGCGTTTGTTTGCCCTAAAATTCACTTTAGTGTTTTTTTTACTGAAATGTTGTGTTTCCTAGGACCTTTGCAGTAATATCGTGTGACATAAAAAATTTAAACTACAACTATGTTATTCTATAGTGTGTCTGCTGTCAGAAAACATAAAATGTTTGGGGGTTTTATGTAATCTTCAGGTCTACAATTATTTTTTAACGTGCAAAAAAGACTCTGGCAGAGAAAGGGTTAAAATACAAAAAAGTCAATAATGTACAGCTAAACATAGAGACTTCAGGGGAGCAGTATTTGTTAAAAAGATAGACATTCCACCTGCCACAACTTCTTCTACTTTAAGTGGAACTTAAGTCAGAAAATTAAGTCTTGCTAGATCACTTCAGGCTGGCTCCTTTTGCAGGTACATCTACGTAAACCTTTAAAAATAAGTGCCTATACTGTCTAAAATCCAGTAATACACTGTCACACCCTGCTCTGCACATGCACAGTTGCTCTCTATTTTTGGCTCTGTGATGAAAATCAGTTGACCCTGTTTCCTGCACTTTCTGCTGGGCTCTGCCTGGGAAGACTCTGCCCAGACATAGAGTCCGGCCACATGAGGAGAAGGAGAGGCTGACAGCTACAAATGTAATCCATTCAGCCAAGCAACCACCCTCCCAGGGGGAGAGGAGCCGCTATGGGAAACTGCTGAGGGGCTGCTGAGCCATATAGTTCCACAAGGGTGTGCTTTCGCTTCCCTGTTTCCAGATAATTGCTTGCATCACCATCTAGGGGGACTGCTGGGGCTTGTAGTCTGCTCTGAGGACACCAGCTGCTGGATACTTCCAAGATGGACACAACCAAGCATGAACTCTTTCCTGTGCAGGTACACTTTGGCAGCCATAAGCCTGAGTTAGAGATTAGGGTTGTAAGGGAAAGACGGCACTTTGCTTGAAGTTGTAACATTTGGAACCTTCAGTACATCTTTTGAAACTTTGTCTTTGCCTGGTATGAAGTTCTTAAAGAAGTGTATGTAAGTAACTGGCGCACACATGTAGTTTCCAGTCATAGTCAGAAAGCACAATGGGGTATGAAGACAGCAAGTGGTTACCAAGGGTAACAGAGGTCTAACAAGCAGCCTTCTGTGAAGTGTGTACCTGTGAAAGGTTGGACAACCTCATGTAGTGAAGGTATTGTTGGCATTATCTCCCCTGGTGGTCCATCTCCCATAACAATAGGAGCAGATCAGTACTCAGAGGTCCCCAGTCTGGTCACAGGTACAAAAGAGAAAGAGCTAAGTGAGTGCATGCATGGTTCTCCCTTATTGGGAGTGAGGTAGCATAGATACACTGGACAGATGTAGAGGGCATTTTCTCTGCGTGTCCTTCCTAAATGCAACAAGTGACAGTAATGGTGTACATGAATGTGCAGCTCAAGAGAGTTAACTATAGTTTAGTTATCTGTTCAAGTATGCACGGTGTACAGCCATATTTGAGTTAGAGGTCCGCATTAAGGTTGAATTATGCCTGAAAACAACCCCTACCCTGTCCCAGGGTATTGATGAGTATGGCACAGTAAAGGTAACCCATGTGGAAGGCGAGTGACACTGTTCTAGGTGCCCAGCGCAGCCCAGAAGAACCCACCACGTGGTAGGCCTCTTATGTGACTCACACTTGGCGTCCAATGAGCAGAGAAACAAGGAAGAAGCACCACTAACCTACCTCTTTCAACAGGTAGCCTCCAGCAAGAAGAAACAGTATAGTAGGAAATTTACAGCACTCACTAATTTTGGTAGTATAATTATTAATATAGAATGTATGTTTATTGAAAAAAAGCCATAGTGTTTTAATTAAGTTACTATAGGTAAAGTTCCACTTTAGGCAGCTCATAGATGATTCAATTTTCTTTCCTTCCACCACGGGAAGCCTTCCCAGCTGGCAGAACAGAGTGATTACTGCTAGCAGCCACAGCCGCTAGCAGCCACAGCCACTGGCAGCAATTATATGTAAAAAAAATAAAACACGCTGGTCCTACCCAAGTTGATTGATGGATCGACTTAGGTACAATCAGCCTGCCTATACATGGATCGAAACTCAGCCGTTTGTGGGCTTAGGGAAAAGAATTTGCAAGAGTGCAAGGAGCTTCTACAGAAATTTTGGATATGCTATAGGTTCTGTGCTTCCTCAGACCATTTAGCTAAAGACTTTACAATTTAACATCCTATCCCACTCACTGACAATCCACAGCATCCAGGTATATCCAGCCCTGCCTTAATCGGAGCCACAAGGTAATGCTCCAACTGCAACAGCTGTTTAATCTTCATACATTGAAGTCTGTGGGAAAAGCCCCAATTCCAAATGCTGTGCCAAAGTATGTCTAGTCAAGATATACCCAGAGGGGCAACCAGAGAAAGCTAACAGGATATATGCCATAATAGACAAAGCACCAGATCTCTGATTAAACCAAATTTCTTTGAGATCTTTGGCATAAAAGGACATGCAACACCATTCACCTGTTCTGGTCATGTAGAGACTTTTGGCAAGAAGACAAATAGGTACATGGTTACCTCGATCAACCAATATTTTGTATTGCATGTTATTTTCTGTATTCCCCTCCCCTTTTTATGAAGTAATTTCCTTTTCTGTGTGTGGGCTTCTGTAATCCTTTCTCTCTACAGGACACATATTGGGCTAGGAAAGCCAATACTCCTTTCTGACCACCTGAAGTGCATTTTCCACATCTTATTGTATTACCTCAGCATTCTGCATGCAATAAAGACATTTGTAGATTCCAAGTGTTTAGTGAGTTCAGCTATCTGAAGATTGTCTGCAGTGATTGTCTTTGCTATATTCAAGCCAGGAAGGGATAGTCACTATTACAACAAATGGAGTCAGAATAGCCGACAGTCCACAGCTGACAGGGAGAGGAGCAGCTACAGTTTAAGTCCTCATCAGGGGTGGACTGACCATTTGGAAACTCGGGCACTGCCCGAGCGCCCGGGGTCAGTAGGGGGCCCCATGAGATGCCACTGGTACCTTTTTCATAGGCTTTGAGTTTGGGCAAGGACACAGGGGCACCATGATCCCCTATTGCCCGGGGGCCCCATGAGTTGTCAGTCCGCCCCTGGTCCTCATGCACACTGGACTGTAATCAGTGTTTTTTGGCAGAAGTGTTTTTTGGCTGGAGAAAACCCCCAGAACTAGCGGGTTTCTAGAGGAGTTTTTTAACGGTAAAAACACTCTAACGCTGAAAAACGCAGCAAAATGCGATAAAACGTGGTAAAACGCGGCAAGCTGGCGGGGGGGTAAAAAAACTCCAAAACAAGCAAATGTGAAAAAACGCTGCAAAGCACTAATGCAAAAACACTAATGCTAAAAAACGCTGAAAAACTCACATTTTTAACTTGACTTCACATAGCTAACGTTACCAGCATTATTAAAACGTCCAGTGTTTATAGTGTTTGCTTCTGTCTTTGCTTGTGTCAGTGTAGGGACAGGCACAGCTGCAGTTGGAGACTGTGTTTACAGAACTTGTGCAGTCTGCTGGGTTTTTACCACCAGACAGAGGGAGGACTGCTTGTATCCTTGTGAATGTTGGAAAGAATGAGAGATTGTAGGAAAAGTAGTTCCAAACAGACTAAGTTGCCTTATGGAGTGAGCAAAAAGAAAATACAGCGATTAGAGCACTCAGCAGAGGAGAAAAGGGTGAGGTTGTTGTTCCCAGGCAAAGGAGAAGGAGATTGTGGAGAATATTTGGAGGGACTGTGTGTTCTTCAGTTTGTCAGCAGACTGCGTGCCATCACATCTAAGAGGGAGAGACGCAGTGGCAGACATCCTGGAAAACCAGAGCGTGCTATGAATGCCAACGTGGCCCTCTTTCTGATCAAGGAGAAGGACACCATGGACCCTGCAAGATTTACAAAGCCAGTGCCTTATCAGTGCTAGAGGAGACATTATCCTGGGCACTCAGACATAACAGTTGGCCCCCAACAAGCTGGCCAGCTAAAGAGAGACAGTATGTTACAGGGTATATTATAACTGCTTAACTGTTATAGTGGCATAGCTCTTCTTAGTTAAGAAGGTAGCAGGAGGGGTTGTTCTCTATGCCAGTTGTTTTGTTTTCAAAGTATATTTCTTGCTACTGTTCACCTATTCACAGTATATTTCTTGCTGCTGTTCACCTCTTCCCAGTATATTTCTTGCTATTGTTTAACCCTTTGCTGTGTCATTACTGTTGTTCATATTTTTGTTGCTACCAGGGTAGTGCAGAATCATCTGCAATAAATATCCCCCACTCAGCCAGGTGTGTCAGATTGTTTGGTGCTATTAGCAAAGTGGCAAAGGTATGTTCCTTTTGTGGTAAGTGCTACACTAATAAATAGTGTAGCAATACTGTCCAAGTCAATGTAAAGAATGTCAAGGACTACATAAAAAGAAAGATATTGGTTAGGTATTGTAAAAACACGATTTTACAGAGTAAATTGAAACCGGGTGTGGGGTGGGTTGGGCAAAGGCAGTGGCTAATAGAGGTTTGTTTATAGCGGTGGTGGTGCATGTAATGTATGGTGGCCAAATATGTGGCTAACAGTGCTGTACTTTGATAGTGACCCATGTTAAGTCATAATGATCCAGTCCTGTAAACAAACAGCATTGACTTGATTTCATATAGTACTAAACTGATCATAAATAGCAAACAAATTTGCAGACACCATACTGGAAAATGTGTTTAAATGGTTGCTAGGGGTAAGCACGTCAGCTCTCATAACCTCCCAACTCTTTACTGTCCAGTAAAAGCAGAGGACATTTTAAATAGACAGTGAAGATTCACACTTTTTATTGAACATGTAATATATATCTGCAGTAGCAGGGAGGATGGCCTTAACACCCAAAGTCGGCACATACAGTATCTCGCAGAAGTGAGTACATCCCTCACATTTTTGTAAATATTTTATTTTATCTTTTCATGTTACAACATTGAAGAAATGAGACTTTGCTACAATGTAAAGTAGTGAGTGTACAGCTCGTTTAACAATGTAAATTTGCTGTCCCCTCAAAATAACTCAACACACAGCCGTTAATGTCTAAACTGCTTGCAACAAAAGTGAGTACACCCTCTAAGTGAAAATGTCCAAATTGGGCCCAATTAGCCATTTTCCCTCTCCGGTGTCATGTAACTTGTTAGTGTTACAAGGTCTCAGGTGGGATCTGGATCAACTGTGGGTATAGGATTATAACTTTTTTTTTAATGGTTGAACTGGATGGACTTTTGTCTTTTTTAAGCCAGACTAACTATGTGTGAATGGGGAGCAGGTGTGTTAAATTTGGTGTTATTGCTCTCACTCTCTCATACTGGTCGCTGGAAGTTCAACATGCCACCTCATGGCAAAGAACTCTCTGGGGATCTGAAAAAAAGAATTGTTGCTCTACATAAAGATGGCCTAGGCTATAAGAAGATTGCCAAGACCCTGAAACTGAGCTGCAGAACGGTGGCAAAGACCATACAGCAGTTTAACAGGACAGGTTCCACTCAGAACAGGCCACGCCATGGTTGACCAAAGAAGTTGAGTGCACGTGCTCAGCGTCATATCCGGAGGTTGTGTTTGGGAAATAGACAAATGAGTGCTGCCAGCATTGCTGCAGAGGTTGAAGGGGTGGGGGATCAGCCTGCCAGTGCTCAGACCATATGCCGCACACTGCATCAAATTGGTCTGCATGGCTGTCATCCCAGAAGGAAGCCTCTTTTACAGATGATGCACAAGAAAGCCCGCAAACAGTTTGCTGAAGACAAGCAGACTAAGGGCATGGATTACTGGAACCATGTCCTGTGGTCTGATGAGACAAAGATAAACTTATTTGGTACAGATGGTGTCAAGCATGTGTGGTGGCAACCAGGTGAGGAGCACAAAGACAAGTGTGTATTGCCTACAGTCAAACATGGTGGTGGGAGTGTCATGGTCTGGGGCTACATGAGTGCTGCCGGTTCTGGGGAGCTGCAGTTCATTGAGGGAACCATGAATGCCAACATGTACTGTGACATACTGAAGCAGAGCATGATCCCCTCCCTTCAAAGACTGGGCCGCAGGGCAGTGTTCCAACATGATAACAACCCCAAACACACCTCCAAGGGGACCACTGCCTTGCTAAAGAAGCTGAGGGTAAAGGTAATGGACTGGCCAAGCATGTCTCCAGACCTAAACCCTACTGAGCATCTGTGGGGTATCCTAGAATGGAAGGTGAAGGAGCGCAAGGTCTCTAACATCCACCAGCTCTGTGATGTCATCATGGAGGAGTGGAAGAGGACTCCATTGGCAACCTGTGAAGCTCTGGTGAACTCCATGCCCAAGAGGGTTAAGGCAGTGCTGGAAAATAATGGTGGTTACACAAAATATTGACACTTTGGGCCCAATTTGGACAT
This sequence comes from Staurois parvus, assembly GCF_062004578.1. NCBI lineage: Eukaryota > Metazoa > Chordata > Amphibia > Anura > Ranidae > Staurois > Staurois parvus. The sequence goes on along the minus strand of NW_028318547.1, from coordinate 2,492,478 downwards.
TTTCACTTAAGGGTGTACTCACTTTTGTTGCCAGTGGTGTAGACATTAATGGCTATGTGTTGAGTTATTTTGAGAGGACAGCAAATTTACACTGTTATACAAGCTGTACACTCACTACTTTACATTGTAGCAAAGTGTCATTTCTTCAGTGTTGTCACATGAAAACATATAATAAAATATTTACAAAAATGTGAGGGGTGTACTCACTTCTGTGGCAGTGGAGGTTTCTGTGCTGGGAGCACAGTGACCGAGCTGCCACACACAACTCCCAGTTGTGTGAGAAAAAACAGAGGTTTTCTGTAAATACATTATTTTACTTAAAAAAAAGTAATTGTTCACTAGAAGCAAGCAGCTCCTCATATTGATTTATATTTGTCAGCTACATAGCTAGAAAATGATAAAATATGTATCTGACAACTGAATCTAATTTTAAGATATATGTATATGTTAACCATTGGTCACACCCCCAGGGAACACATCCTGAACTGCTATACCTTTGAAATTGTCTGCCTATTGGCAAGTGAATTGTTGAAGTGCTTGACCTTGTGTTGTGAGTCAAGCTGATTAATAGTGTTTCACAAAGCACACTCCTGCCAGGGTCATGGCAAAGAGGGCATTAGTAAGTGTAGTGCCAGGCATACAATCACAGCTACTCCCCTTGTCAGCAGATGTGCTTGAATATTCATCGCAACCAGAGATTATTATTTATTTGTAAAGCATTAAGAGTGATCAACCTGCATCCAAACCAAGTTGCCATGGAAGCCAGACAAGTTATGATTTTTTTAAATTTTATTTGTTTGAGAGAGAAAGAAAGAAAGAAAGAAAGAAAGAGAAAAAAAAGAAAGAAAGAGAGAGAGGGGGGGGAGAAAAAAGAAAGAAACGAGAGAGAGAGAGAGAGCAAGAGAAAGGAGAAAGAAAGAAAGAAAGAAAGAAAGAAAGAAAGACGAGAGAGAGAGAGAGAGAGAGAGAGAGAGAGAGAGAGATTCCCTGAAGACATGAGAGACTTCTGTGATAGACTTGATTTGCAGATAATGGAGATACTGGGATAGGAAGAAGGAGAGACATGGGCTATGTGAAAAGAGGACTGGCAGCTAATTAGAAGGGAAAGATAGAATGTAGAAAACAGTGTGAGGAGTGGGAGGAGTGAGGGAGAGAATGGGGGTGTGATTTTTTTTTCTCTCCCTCTTCTCCCCCCTGCATCTCCTTCCAGCCTCCCACTTTGAGAGCTGGCGGAAATTTATTGGATCAGATAGTGGGATACTAGGGAGGAGGGGTGAGCCGTACATGGGTGGAGCTCAACGCCAAGGCCTGAATCAAAGGTGGGACTTAGCCCACAAATTATTTGTAGGCAAATTATAAGTCAAATAGGGGGGAAGGTGGTAATGGGGGGGAGGTGGCTGGGGGGAGGGGGAAAGTGAGATGAGGGGAGGGAAATAGGGGAAGGTGGGGGGAGGAGGGGTATGGGGGGTGGGTAGTTAGGTTAATACTCTGTGATAGGCGAGGAGATACATCAGTAAAGAGAAAAGGAAAGAGGAGACAAAGGGGAGGAGAGGAGGTAAAAGAAGAATGGAAGAGATACAGTTTGTAACTTATAATGTAAATGGGTTAAATTGCCCCAGGAAGAGGTTCAGGTTGTTTAAGGAGCTACAACATAGATTATCTTCAGTGGTTTTTTTGCAGGAGACACACCTAGGGATAGAGACAAATGTGAAGTTAAACTCTAGATACTACCCACTATGATATTATGCAGACTCCCTAATCAGGAGAGCAAAGGGAGTAGCAATAGGGTTTGCAAAAAATATAAGGTTTGAGTTTGAGGATAGAGTAACAGACCCTGAAGGGAGATTTCTGTTTCTAAAGGGTAATCTACAAGAAATAGAGTGTACAGTAGCTAATATATATTGTCCAAATAAGAAGCCGGAGATATTCTTAAAAAATGTATTGAAAGAACTGATGGATTTCAAAAAAGGTAGATTGATTGTGGCTGGAGATTTTAATATCTGTATGGATCCGCAGGTGGATGCAACCTCGTCTGTGCAGAGAGATAAAATCCTTCATATTAAGCATATGAAGGATAGAGACTATACTTTCTTCTCACATGCACATGAGACGTATTTTGAGACTGGATTGTATATTGTTAGAACATCGACTTATAGAGTCCTTGGTCAAAGTAAAAATTTAAGTAATGTCAATATCGGATCATGCTCCTGTCACAATGAAATTAAGATGGGGAAGGGAGTTGAAAGGGGGAATAGCATGAAGGTTGAATGAGACACTTCTCCTGGATCAAGAGACCGATCAAAAAGTCAGAGAGGAAATCAAACGATTTTTTTGAGGAAAATGATTCAGGAGATGTGTCGGCAGCTACACTATGGGAGGCTCACAAGGCTTACATTAGAGAAATTCTTATTGCGATCGGGACAAAAAAAAAGGGAAAGGAGAGAAAAAATTAATGTGCTTCTAAAAGAAATATTTGATCTTGAACAAAAACATAAAAATAGAATAACTAAAGAAATAATGCAGAAGGTAATAAATAAGAAAGAAGAATTAAATAATTTGATGGAAGAAAAAAAGAGAAGAGTTTTTAATAAAATGATAAGTGAGAAGTATAGATGGGGAGATAGGCCTGGAAAGTATTTAATGAGAGCCCTGAGGAAAAAAAAGAATAGGAATTATATAGAAAAAATAAGAAAGCCCAAGGGAGAACTGGTTCATTCAACCAAAGATATTGCTAAGGTGTTCAAAGAATATTATAGTATGTTGTATAATATTACCTCCCATAACCTTATCAAGAATGATGGAATAGGGAATACCGAAAAAAGACGGACATATTTAAAAAATGCAGGATTACCGAAATTGAGTGAAGTACAACTGAATGCCCTAGAATCAGAAATAACGCAGGAAGAAATAAAAGCAGCATTAAAAAGTACAATGGTTGGGAAAAGTCCAGGACCAGATGGATACACTGTGAGGTATTATAAAAAATATAAAGAACTATAAATACTCAAACTGAAGATATATATATGAATGCACTGGGGGGAGAGATGGAAATGAGGCAAGAATCCCTACAAGCACATGTGGTTCTTATTCATAAAGAAGGAAAGGATGCCACTCAGTGTTCAAGTTATAGACCAATTTCATTACTGAACACAGATACTAAACTATATGCGAAGGTACCAGCAAATAGGCTGAAAGTTTTATGCCCGAGTGGATACATGGGGATCAGGTGGGGTTTGTCCCAGGGAGAGAGGGGAGAGACAGTGGGTTGAGATCACTGCTGCTTATACAGAAAAGTAGAAAAGAGAAAACCCCGGAGGTGGTGCTCTCGATTGATGCTTAAAAGACATTTGACAGAGTAGACTGGGGATACATGATGGATACTTTAGATGTATTAGGGCTGGGAGTTAGAATGAGAGACTGGACTCCGCAGCTATCATTGTCAATGGGGATATATCAGAGTTTTTTGGGATGTCAAATGGAACAAGACAGGGATGCCCATTGTCTCCATTACTGTATGTTTTGTCAATGGAATCTTTGTTGTCTACAGTAAGGAAGAATTTAGATATAAAGGGAATATGGATAGGAGACATAGAACATAAGGTGGCAGCTTATGCGGATGATCTGTTGTTTTATGTGGGGAACCCCAGGATAACATTGCCAAATTTAATGAAGACACTGAAGGAATATGGGGAGTTATCAAATCTAAAAATTAATCCAACAAAAACTGAGATATTAACTGCTTGACGACCCGCCGCAGTGTTTTTACTGCGGCAGGGCGGCATCTGTGCGCACAGCGCCATCTTTTAACGTCGCTGTGCAAAACAGGTAGGGGGCACGCGCGAGGCGCGCCCGCCCTACCCGTCCCGCTGATTGTGGCAGTGGGTGTCCATCACAAGTAATCACTGACAGATAGCATGGCTGCATTGTTTACATTTCAGCTCTGCTATCTGTCAGTTCAGAGCATGCTGAACCTGAGAGAAGACTTTATCTCTCGGGATCAGCATGTTCCTGTGAAGTACACACCCCCGCCCCCTAGTAAAACACTCCCCTCACACAGTTAACCCTTTCATTACTTAATAAACGTTAACCCCTTCCTCCCCAGTGCCATTAGTACAGTGTCAGTGTTTTCAGTTCCTCCGCCGTGTCAAAATGTCCGCCGCAGTCCCGCAGTCCCGCCATAAGTCGCTGATCACTGTCATAAATCGCTGAACACCGCCATAAGTCGCTGATTGCCGCCATTATTAGTATAATAAAAAAATCCCAGTATCTTTCCCGCCATTTTTAGACGCTATAACTTTCACGTAAACCAATTAATTTACACGTATTGGGAATTTTTTTAAGCAAAGACATGTCACAGAATAGATTTTGGCAGAAATTTATGACTAAATTTGATTTTTACATTTTTTTTACTGGACATGTTTTATAGCAAAAAGTCCAAAATATTGTTTTTTTTCTCAAATGTTTTTTTTATAGCGCAACAAATAAAACACGCATAGGCGATCAAATACCACCGAAAGAAAGCTCAATTTGTATGACAAAAAGGATGTAAGTTTCATTTATGTACCATATTGCATGACCGCGCAATTGTCCGTTAAACAAGCGCAGCGCTGTATAGCAAAAAAATGGCGTAAATTGCAGTATCTATACCATAGTTTGTAGACGTTATAACTTTCACACAAAGCAATCAATATACACTTATTTGGATTTTGTTTACCAAAAACAAGTAGCAGAATACATTTTGGCCTAAATTTATAACTAACTTTGAGTTTACTATATATTTTTTATAGCTGAAAGTAAAAAATATCGTTTTTCTTCAAAAATTTTGGTCTTTTTTTGTTTATAGCGTGAAAAATAAAAAGCACACAGGTTATCAAATACCACCGAAAGAAAGCTCTATTTGTGTGACGTAAATTTCGTTTGGGTGCAGCATTGCATGACCGCGCAATTATCAGTTGAATTAGTGCAGCGCCGAGTAGCAAAAAGAGGCCTTGTCAGGAAGGGGGGTAAATCCTCAGGATGGCAGGTGGTTAAATATAAACCTTCCAAATAGAGAAAAAGATAAGATACAAAAGGAATTCCCCTTCGAATGGAAAGAAAAAGAATTAAAATATTTAGGGATAAAACTCACTGTTAATTAAACTATATTCCATTGTTAAACGAGATTAAAGAGGAATTAAGGAAATTAGGAGGAGGAAGCCCATCATGGATAGGACGTATGAACTTGATAAAAATGGTAATCGTTCCCAAAATCTTATATATATTTCAAATGAATCCAATTAAGCTCCCAGAGGTATATTTGAAAACACTTACAAAAATGATAACACGATATATATGGAGGAACAGAAAACCTAGAATAAGTTATAAAAAGCTAAGTAGGAATAAAGAGAAGGGTGGACTGGGAGTACCAGATTTAAAGAGATATTATAATTCAATAATAAGGGCAAGAATTTTCGATTGGACGCATAATCCAAAAGGGAAATGCTGGGTTAAAATGGAAAATGTACTCAGTGGAACTAATTTGAGTAGGATCATATGGGTGCATACACAATATAGAGGATTAGTAGATAGCACAAGTTTGTACACTTTAAATGTTTTAATAGTTTGGGATATGTTGCACAAACCAAAGGGATGGGAATTTAATTCACTATTAATGCCAATAGGGAATACAGAGTTTTTCCCTCTGGGAAGGGAGGGTATCACAGGAAAGTGGATTAAGAAGGAGGATGCACAATTAAGGGATATAATGGTGGGGGAGGAAATGGGATCACTTAAGGATTTGGAAAAGAAAAAGGGAGAAGTTTTCACAAGGATAGATGAGTGGCGTTATTATCAATTGAAACACTTTGTAGGGAAGCTTCCGAAACCCTTAAGAGCTAGAAAGGATTGGAATCCATTTGAAAGGTTACTGGAAACACGAAGTGACGGGAAACACGGAATTGCTAAAATATATAAGATTCTCACTGAATTAGGCACAAATATAAGGCCAATGTATATAGGAAAATGGGACCGGGACATGGGTGTGATAATAGACGAGGAAAAACAGAAGAGGATATATAGATTAATTCATGAAAATATAAGCATGTGGGAGGTGGAAATGAACTATAAATGTTTGGTAAGATGGTATATCACACCGAATGTGGCACATAGGTTGAGTGGGGAGAATTCACCATTGTGTTGGAGGGGTTGTGGAGGGAGAGGCATGATGTATCATATATGGTGGGAGTGCCCAAAAATACAAGAATTTTGGGAGAAAATAGTGCACCTGATTCGGAAGATCACTAAAATTGATATTATATTAGATCCAGAGACTTGCCTTTTTCACAGTACAGAGATATCAGTGAATAAATATAAGGAATCTGGTATATGGTATTATTTAAATACGGCAAAAGGTCTGATACTCAAGTTCTGGAGGAGATAGGAGGTGCCAAAAGTAGAGGATTGGGTGAATAGAGAGGACCAGATATGTAGGATGGGGAAACTTTACCACATGAATGAAGATAGGATGGGGAGATATTATGTGAGATGGAACAGATGGGAAGAATTTAAGTTAAATGTGGAATATATGGGGGTAAAGTAAAATATTATGAGTACACCTCTCTCTGTTATATAGAAGATGTGGGAAAACGCAGAGTGGGGAGGGGGGGGGGGTATGGGAAGGGGGGTGATGGGTAGATAGGTGGCTGGGAGGGGGGGGGTTGGGGGGGGGGTAGAGCTAATTAGGGAAATGTTAATTTTACTAGATATGTACTAAATGTTTTTAAGAGAGTAAGGTTGTATAATTTGTTTGTTTGAAAACCAATAAATATTTAAATAATAATAAAAAAAAGAGAAGATGCTACCATCACTCCATGCCCTTTTTTTATCAAATGTTTTTTTTTATCAAAATAATTACAGTGCCATCATCCACATACAGAAAAAAAGGGATAATGTAGCAACTGTTGAGATAATTAATACTGTGGTCAGGTCTATGTACAGCATAATGTACAGTAAATAATAGAGGGGTCAGGAGTAAGTAAAACACAAAACAACATATTATTATTATTATTATTACTACGAGTTTATATAGCGCCAAAGGGTTTGCTCAGCGCTGTACAATAGGGGGGGACAATACATGGCACAGTACAACAAAGACAGACAGCGTACAAGGGGTAAGAGGGCCCTACTCTTACGAGCTTACAATCTAGGAGGGAGGGGGTAAAGGTACAGTAGGAAGTGGCTGGGGGGGATGAAGTGGTAGGAGGAATGAGGGAGGATGGCCGTTAGGTGAGGGTGGGGTAGGCTTCCCTGAAGAGATGGGTTTTGAGGGAGCGCCTGAATGTGAATAGAGAAGGCGACAGTCTGATGGATTGGGGCAGTGAGTTCCAGAGGATGGGGGAGGACCTGGAGAAGTCCTGCAGTCGTGCATGGGAGGAGGAGACCAGGGAGCAGGATAGAAGGAGGTCCTGTGAGGAGCGAAGGGTACGGGTAGGGTGGTACCTGGTGATCAGATTGGTGAGGTAGTCAGGGGCAGTGTTGTGAACGGCTTTGTAGGTCAGGGTAAGGAGTTTAAATTTGATGCGTTGGGCAATCGGGAGCCAGTGGAGGGAGAGGCAGAGGGGGGTGGCAGAGGTGGAGCGGGTGGAAAGGTGGATGAGTCTGGCAGCTGAGTTCAGGATGGTCTGGAGCGGGGAGAGCCTGCACTTGGGTAGGCCAGTGAGGAGGGAGTTGCAGTAGTCAAGGCGTGAGATGATGAGGGAGTGTACTAGAAGTTTGGTGGTGTCTGGGGTGAGGAAGGAGCGGATCTTGGCAATGTTGCGAAGATGGAGCCTGCATGTGTTTGTGAGTGATTTGACATGCGGTTGGAGGGAGAGGTTCGCGTCAAGAATGACGCCAAGGACTTTGGCTTGCGGGGCGGAAGTGATAGTGGAGTTGTTGGTGATGATGGATAGGATGGGGGGGGGGGGTGTGGGCAGGGGGAAAGACGAGAAGCTCGGTTTTGGAGAGGTTAATCTTGAGGAAATGTAGCGACATCCAGTCTGAGATGTCATTTAGGAGGTGAGTGATGCGGGCGGAGATAGTGGGGGTGAGGTGAGGGGTGGAGAGGTAGATTTGGGTGTCGTCAGCATAGAGGTGATAGTTGAAGCCGTGAGATTGTATGAGTTTGCCCAGGGAGGAGGTGTAGATGGAGAAGAGAAGGGGTCCAAGGACAGAGCCTTGGGGGACCCCAACAGAGAGGGGGAGGGAGGGGGAGGTGGCACCATTGTAGGTGACACTGAAGGAGCGTCGGGATAGGTAGGATGAGAACCAAGAGAGAGCAGCATCTCCGATGCCAAGGGAGAGTAGTTTATTAAGAAGGAGGGGGTGGTCAACTGTGTCGAAGGCCGCAGAGAGGTCCAGGAGAAGGAGGACAGAGTAGTCGCCCTTGGCTTTGGCGTTGAGTAGGTCGTTAGTGATTTTGAGGAGGGCGGTTTCAGTGGAGTGTAGGGGACGGAAGCCGGACTGTAGAGGGTCAAGGAGGTTATTGTCAGTAAGGTGGGAGCTTAGGCGATTGTAGACTAAGCGTTCAAGGAGCTTGGAGGTGAGTGGCAGCAGGGAGATGGGTCTGAGGTTGTTGGGGTCCGCGGGATCCAGGGAGGGCTTTTTGAGGATGGGGGTGATATGCGCGTGCTTTAGGGGGGAGGGGAATACGCCAGTAGAGAGGGAGAGATTGAAGATGTGGGTGAGGGAGCGGATGAGGGAAGAGGGGGGTGACCGGAGGAGTTGAGAGGGGATAGGGTCCAGGGGGCAGGTAGTGAGGCGGGCTTTTGAGAGGACTTTGGCGACTTCCTCAGTAGTGACAGGGCTGAGGGAGTGCAGTGCGGGGGGGGTTATGGTGGGCGGGGCATTGGGAGAGGAGGGGGGCAGTGCGGTTGTGAGGGCAGAGGAGGGGGGAGATGAAGGGGTGACGGGGGCGAGGAGGCTAGGTGGGGAGGTAGATTGCAAGTTGACGATGTCCTTACGGATAGCGTCAATCTTGTTGTGGAAATGGGTGGCAATTTCGTGGGCGGTGAGAGAGGTACTGAGTGGAGGAGGGGGGGGGAGAGCAGGGAGTTGAAGGTGGAGAAGAGTCGGCGGGGGCAGGAGGAGAGGGTGTTTATTAGGTTAACAAAGTAGGCCTGCTTGGCGGCGTGGAGGGAGGAGGTGTAGATAAGAAATGCAGATTTGTAGAGGGAGAAAGTATGAGGGGACCTGGTTTTGCGCCACAGTCTCTCCAGTGCGCGACTGCGACGTTTGAGGCGTTTAGTGCTGTCGGTCTGCCAGGGTTGAAGCGGTCTGGGTTTGATGATGCGTGTGATAAGGGGTGCCAGAGAGTCTAGGGCAGCTGACAGTGAGTCATTGTACAAGGTGGTGGCTATGTCAGGACATGACAGTGAGAGGATGCTGTCGTGTAGGCAGTTGGCGGCAGAGTGGAGGGGGGCCGGGTTCAGGTTGCGGAGGTTGCGGCTGGTGATGGTTTGGCGTTTTTGAGGGGGGGAGTTGGGGGAAGGGGAGATGGAGAAGGTGATGAGGTGGTGGTCGGAGAGAGGGAAGGGGGTGTTCGCGAACTGGTTGAGGGTACAGAGGTGGGAAAAGACGAGATCCAGGGTGTTCCCTCCGAGGTGGGTGGAGGATTGAGTGTGCTGTGTGAGCGCGAAAGAGGAGGTTAGGTGGAGGAATTGGGAAGTAGCCGGGGTGTTGTCGTTGATGGGGATGTTGAAGTCCCCGAGGTTGATGGTGGGGAGCTCAGAGGAGAGGAAGAAGGGAAGCCAGGCGGCGAAGTCATCCAGGAAGCGGGCTATGGGTCCGGGAGGCCTGTAGATCACTGCGATCCTTAGGGGGGTGGGTGAGAAGAGTCGGATGCAGTGCGCCTCAAAGGAGGGGAAGGAAAGAGAGGGTGGGTTAGGGAGGACCTGGAAGGTGCTAAGCGGTGACAGGAGCAAGCCGACACCACCACCTCTGCGATCGCTCAGTCTTGGTGAATGGGTCCAGATGAGACCTCCATGAGTGAGTGCCGCAGGGGAGGTGGAGTCGGTGGCCTGTACCCAAGTTTCGGTGATTGCTAGGAGGTTGAGGGAGCGAGAGATGAAGAGGTCATGGATGGCGGTAAGCTTATTGCAAACCGAACGAGCATTCAGGAGTGCAACCGAGAGAGGGGGGATAGATATGGGGAGGAGGGGTACATGTATGAGGTTGAGGGGGTCGCGTCGGCTGGCGTGAGCAGGGGGGGCTCTAGGGGGGGTGTGAGGTGGTGAGGGGCCAGGGTTTGGGGAGATGTCCCCAGCTGATATGAGAAGGAGGAGGGTGAGGAAGGTGGCGTGGGAACGGGAGGTGTAGGAGCGCTTGGGTCTGAAAGTGGTGGCAAGTGGGTCAGCGGGGAAGTGGAGTAGCAGGAGGAGGTGGTGGGTGCCGTAGTGGGGAGAGGGGAGAAGTGAGGGGGCGATATAGAGCTGCTTAGCGGGGGTGGGTGGGTAGAGGAAGGCGGTTTTAGGGATGGAGGAGAGGAGGACAAGGAGGAGGAGCGCGGGCGGCATGTTGGGGTGAGCGGGGTGCAGGAAGGGTCAGGGTGGGTGAGGGGGTGCTGGTCAGGGATGGCGAAGCAGTGTCCGAAACGCAGTGGGAGGTGGCTGGTAGTCCCAGGTGGGGTGGAGGGCAGGGGATCCCTGGTGGGATGGTGGCCGTGCTATCCCTGGTGGGTTAGTAGCGATCCCTGGAGGGATAGTGGTTAGGGGTCCCTGGTGGTTAGGGTTTCTGGTGGGTGGTGGGATCCCTGGTGGCTGGCGGTGGGATGGTGGTTGGGCTCCCTGATGGGTAGTGGGTGCCCCTGGTGGAGTACCTGATGTCCTGGAGCGTCGGGGTGGAGGTGGATCCCTCCTATGTTAGGAGGACCGTTGGTGCTGGTGGTGGTAGCTTCCCCGGAGGAGCGGAGGCGTCCCGCTGCGATTCCAGCCACGGCCGGCAGGAAACACCGCGGCTTCGGGTGCCGTGGTAGGCCTCAAGCCGCTTCGGACCGCCGGAGCTCCGCTGGAGGGACGGAGTGTCTGTGTCCCCTTCAGGGTGTTGGTGGGGACATCGGCAGCAGGCTCAGGGAATGCACATATGAAGTGCATTCCCCTATACATCAGATTACCTCCTTACATCTGTTTTTTCAAAGTTCCACTTTACATCAGTGTCCCCAGGGTTCTACCACCTTACCTCAGAATCCAGTTGAGTTCCCCCCGTTCATCAGAATCTGGCAGAGCACCCCCCGTACATCAGAATCTGGTAGAGTGCCCCTGTCAGGACCTGGTTCACCTGCTGGTGGCGCTTTGGTTCTCTGGGAAGAAAGCTGTAATTTCAGTGTCTACTAGTAGGTGTCTATCAACAGCTAGCAGGTTTCTGTAATCAGCTCCACCTGCCCTCAGCTACTGGGAGGCTACTTAAACCTCTCTCTACTAATTCAACTCACGTCAGTGTTTTTATTGCCTTGTTTGCTGCCAGATTCATCCTTTGCATGCTGTTCCCTGTTGCCTTACTGCTGCTCGCCTTATTCCTGTACCCAGTCCTGATTCCCCCTTTTTCTTGCATTGCCCCTATTACCTTTGCTTCCCATATTGTATAAATGTTGTACATAGTTTCTTAGTTTTCTGTTACTTAGGCTTTTATGGTTGTGGGTCACTTGTTGTTTATGTTCACTATTTGCTGATGTGTGCATGTCTTTTTGCTTTGCTGTTAATAAATTTACTTCACCATACATTATTTGGTCCCTTTTGTAGCTACATATATCTGTTCATCCCCGCTGCAGACTCCTGACAGCCCCTTTACATCACAGCCTGGCAGAGTGCCCCCTTATATCAGAGTTCAGTTGTCACTAAGGGCTAAATGGAGGGGGGGGGGGACAGATGGGGGAGAGAAACATATGAGATGGGGAGAGTTCACTGCTCACTCACCCGAGGCTGCTTTCTGCAGGCTCAGGCAGAGGCATCAATTATGCAACCATAATGTGGCTGCTGGCTGCTGTACTTCAAATCTCCAACCCACAAATCCCATTTTGCAGGCACAGCACTGGCTGCCAGGGATTGCAGTGTGGGTGCGGCAGACACAAGGGATAGGGATGAGAGGAGGTGGAACAGATCAATCCCTCTCTCCTTTCCTGTTCATGGGTGGAGAAGGGGGTGTGTGTGCTGATTGGTCACTGTGAGTGTTACAGACCCTGCCTGAGCACCACATCCATGGGGGGCAGCACAACTGAAATCTGTGGGGAGCTGCCTACCCCACACTTCAGTAGATCTGACCATGAATGCCATAGAGTCTGCTGGGGTTGCTGACATCATATTCAAGATGGATATGCAGCAATCTCGGCTTTTGGATGCCAAGGAAGGCTTTTACAGGTAAATAACATGCATAAAATACTTTTGCAACAGGATCTCTTTAACCTGTTCCTGCTGGCTGTATGTAAAAATGTGGCCTCTGGGTGGGTGGGCTTTATTGCTGAACAGCCACATATACGGGTCCATAGGGAATGGCTTTCTGTGCTGAGAGTGTACATACTGTACTTGCAATTAGGAGCTATCAATCGTGTGACCACTGTGCCAACCACAGAGGTCACATTATCGGAATGCTCGCCTCTGCCTCCTGATATTTAGATTCTCTTAAAGATCTGGGAACAGATTTAGATTATCTTAAAGGGCTGGATGTAGAGTTTTTACTTTTCAGCTAAAGTCAATATTTTCATAAGTGAGCAATAGCAGGGCTCCATTGGCACAATGCGCCTTAGATACTGGCACATGAAGGCATATTTCAGTATCTGCTATTATAGAACGTTTCAAAACATGCTTTAGCTACTTGAGCACCAGCCTGTATATACCTTTTTTTTATTAACAAGTGGTTTTGAATTTTAAATAATTAAATTGCTTTTAGTGGCAATTTTTTTATACCTTAAGTTTAAGCAGCTCCATTTTTGGCTAGAACAAAATTAGGAATTGTTGTTTTGCTGACATGACCACCATACATTCAAAGCAGCTAAACAAAGGGAAAGTCGCTTTTAACAGCAGTTACACATAATTTATAACCGTGAAACCCCCAAAGTACTAGATTTAGAGTGTTACCTACATGCACATTAAATAGGTGACTAATGGATATCAAATTATATATAAAAAGATATAGAATAGAGGGGGCGTGTCCAAGATGGTGATCGGACAAGTCGCCTAACCTGGAGCTCCGGCGGCTCAACCGGCATCCAGGTCGTATCAGCGGGCAGGGGCGAGTGGGAGATTCACCCGTCCCTGTTGAGTCACCACTGGGCAGCATCGGGCGCTTTTGGCCCCGTTCTGATACGGCGACCTGGTGCAGCCTGTTGCGGCCGGGTGAAGCCGTGGAATCCTCCGGCTCACGACGGGTCGGCTGTCGGGGGTACAGCACACGGTGCAGGAGTGGGAAGGGGGACTGCTGGTCACCCCCCCTCCGCTCGATCAGTGAACGGCCGGCTGAACATCCCTCCGTCCCTGTCGGGACACTTCGGAGGAGTATCACCCTCCCTCCCCCCCCATATGTGACACAGGGGCGGCGAGGCTTAGTGCGGCCTAGTGAGCCCAGGACCTCTCCCAGCAGAGCACCGGCTGGGTGCGATTCCATACAAGGGAGGATCGTTGCCTAAGCTCACACACCTCCTCCCACAGATAACAGCCAGCATTCCATGACCCATCGGGACATCCCAAACACAAACCCAGGGAACATCGGCATATTGTAGAGGCCTTGCTATAGCCCATACAGCAGGGAGCTGTGCTGAGGTTAGGCCTACAGAAGCTAAATCCCCTACAGATTTATAGGGGATTTAAGGGGAAGGCAGAGGTAATCCCTGCATCCACAAAGCAGAAACCAGTGTTCTAAGGAATCTACTGCTCCGATAACACCTGTCTCCCCTGTTTTGCCTATCCTCTCATGCACGCTGAGGCATATAGTGCAATTTCTGGCCTGTTTTAAAATATCTATCCCCCTCTTCACTTACCTGTTCTGGGGGACCCAGCTTGACCCCAAAGAAAATGGCAATATAATACCTTGAGCCTTGACACAAGTAGGTGGGGCTACACAATCATAACAGAGAGTCGCCGCTGACATGGGGAAAGCAGACAGGAAAGCTGCCACTCCTCGCTCCAGATCCCCTCGCCGTACAGGTGGTCCTGCTAATCGCAGCATTCCGGAATTATTCCGGTCTCACACTCCGGATCACGCTGAATCTTCCTCTCTCGCATCCCCACTACATTCGCCTACTAAGGAGATTCCTTCACAGTCTATGAGTTTGACAGCAGCTACCACAACTGGCCACTCCGAAACTCCCCCTCTCACCATAGGGGATTTGAAAGCGGTTGCATCAGATATTAAAGGGACTCTCTCTGCGGCAATAGCTGAGTTACATATCGACATGCAGGCAGTGGCTCATAAGCTGGACGTAGTAGAGGATAAAGTTAGTATGCAAGGTCTTGCTATTCATGATATGCGCAAGCAGGTTGACACGCACACCATGCACCTAAGAGAGCTCGATCGTCACATTGAAGACCTGGATAATAGGGGAAGACGACATAATTTAAGGGTGTACCTGAAGCAATAGAGCCTGGCCAACTTGCCCAAGCACTTTTATCCATCTTTAATGATCTTTTAGAAAGACCACATGAATCTCCAATTACGATCGAACGCCTCCATAGGGCCTTGCATCCTAGAGGCAGAGATACTGACCCACCAAGAGATATAGTTTGCTGTCTAGTCAACTTCCGACTTAAAGAGGAAATACTACGCAGAGCTTGGGACAAACACCGCTTGCTATACCAGGAAACAGAAATTAAATTATTTCAAGATCTCTCCCATCTCACCCTGCAACGCAGGAAAGACCTGCGCCCTTTACTAGATCTACTTCGCTCTAAGGGAATCGCCTACCGTTGGAAGTTCCCGTTTGGTCTCTCTGCAACACATATGGGGAGATCAGCTCTCATGAGATTCCCGGAAGATCTTGCACCATTCTGTGAAACTTTGAATATCCCATTACCGGATATACCCAATTGGTCCAGTAAATCTCTTCTACAACCGCAGTCAGATGAAGGCCCAATGGAGGCACAATCCACTGGACACTCTGGCGGAGAAAGACGACGCAAGTCATCACACCACGCCTCAACCTCCCCGGTACGAAGAAGGCTCATTACTGGTGACAGTCTACCAGCATCACCTGCACACCGCAAGGCGCGTCACGAATGACTCCTCCCCATTTTCACTTATCCTTGCTCATGAGTATAAACATCCCCACAATCTGAGGCTACTCTACTAGTGGATCAAGTATGTTTCGTATTTTTCTTTTAATCCACGGTTCCTTTACATAATCTATCTAACACCACCTGTGCTCCTGAAGTTTGGACTTAAGGGTATGTGTATCGCATCACATTGTCAAACTTCTTATGTATAATATTTATCAGTTATATATATTCATATTGCTGGCATGTAATTGCCGAGGTATCCTCGTTCATGGTATAGGGGAGCGATGTTGGGATACATCTACTGGAGACATTGGTTTTGTCCCTGCTGGTACTGAAGCTTATTTGCTTGGTCAGTAAAGACCTAACATATCACATTACGAGCCCTGCTGGAAACAGGAATGGAGATCTGGTTGGGATCCAGGGACACAGGCTAAGCCCTTTTATGGACTTTTGCCTGCTTCACTGAATCCCAATGTATTGAGAGAATGGTGCACTTGGATGGGGATTCTCTATGATCCTACTTTTTGTGTCTTAATACCATGGTTTCGAAAAGTTATTTGTTATGATCTAGAGGACAAGTATTTTATAAGCCTTGAAATACCTCGGGACTAGCCTTTACACTTGTATTTACTATCTTTAATGTGGCAAGGGGTAGCGGCTTATACAGATTAGTAGCATACTGGGATGTATATTTCGCTCCTAATGTATCCTAGGGAATGATACCTTAATGTGGATCCATGAGATTCCGTATCTGCTTAGTGTACTGTTATACATACCTATCACTGATCCTTGACTTATAGTTGGGTCACTGTAGACAATATATTAATATTTTACTCGCATTACTCCTTCGCTCTCCTTAAATTATTTTCTTCTTACATAGTACTTGGAATACCTCAATATGCAACTCGGTTTCTGACATGTTACATACCTTCTAACTATATATGAATATGGTGGTATTTCAGATATGGAATTTGGGACCGTCCTATTTGATATTCACGTTTATAGTTCACTCCGTAGATGAGTCCAGTTTGGCCCTATACATTTAGTTGATCTGATTTGAACCAGGCTTGTATTGGGCCACGGATTTTGGATGCTTTCCCTCCAACAACCTATCTCTGTTTCGTAGGCGGTGGGGTGTAAGCATTCTTAAGCAATGACATGCTATCCAACATAAGATCCCTCGGTTGGGACTAATATTTACATTGTTTTTGGAAACCGGTTTAAGGAGATGTATGGCCTGTGGCCTGCATCCCGGATTAGTCATATGTGATATTGTTGCTACTGCCATGCAGTTTCATATAAAGTGGATATCTTTATTCGAAATTGATATGGTCTATGAAGACCCTTTTCAAGTGACTCGATTGTTTACTTAGCACGGTTTAAAGTAACTTTCAGGAAACGACAGATTACAGATTGCATTATGTTTAACTTGTGATAACATAATATATTCAAGGTAGAAGTGTCTTGGAAATTCGCTTTAACGAATTTCTCCTTACCGTGAGTACTCGCAGTTGGATGCGCAGAAATCCCCCATAAAGCTGTGCGAATCTTGCTTACCACGACTGCAGCCAAACTACACGATTCCTGCCCATCCAAATACTTTGGCTCTGTTGAGATGTGGGGGAATTAGAGCTCTGTTACCCTAGAATGATCAAACGACACTCTCAGGATGGTGTTGCAACTCACATAAGGGCTGGTTTTAGACTCAGCTCTCTGTTTTATTAAAAATACACACATGCCCCCCACATGAATAAAGTCAATCCCCTCCCACCAAACAATGCAATGGGGAGTGCCTATACACAGGATGTATATTCCAATTGGAGCATAGCCTTTCCTATTATCTATCACTGGTCCTCCCCCATGAGTCTTCTGAGGTCAGCAGACTTCCTCCCCTTCCCCCCCATGAGCCATCTGAGGTCATATTTCCTGTCCTACTAGCTTCTATTGGTATGTCCATTCTCTGCACAAGCACTCCCTAAAAATATCAGTCTGTACCTGGATGGGCCCGATACGATCTTTATTAAAACACATCCATCCAAGATACAGTTTCAAGTTGGTAATGGGTTGTAAGATATGCATAAGCCTACACGCGGAGTTCGTACCGCTTGGCGCCTTGCGTTATGAAGCCCACGTGGTACTATGCTGCTGATATGTGGATACAGGCCCACGGTCTACTGCCAGCGACATTCGCATCGAATGCCGTGGTGGTATACACGCCGGTCTATAAGCGCAGATCTGCCATCTCATCCATTACCAAGCTGAGTACTGTAATACATACATTGTACATGCGCATGGCCCAATTGCAGCCTTCAGAGCTTTAATTAAGCCACACGAGAGACATATGAATAACACGAATATATGACACATTTAAAGTTCGACCAACAATACAAAATTTCCATGACATTCCCTCCTGTTTTATCATATTCTCCTCGTGTCCCTTCTTGATCTTCTTCAGCTTGATGGGTGTAGTCTCAAACTTCAAAGAGTTCCTGTAGTTGTCCCTGAGAATAAAGCTCCACGGGGTACCTGAAACAACAAGACCCGACGCAGACTCGACGCAAACAGGCTTGATTGAAGCAATGATCCTCAAGAGCGTTGGAACCTTCACTACAGGAAGGCTCTTGCAAAAACCACAAACAGACTTGTGGTATGAATAAGGCTTGTGATCCCACGGTGGTCTGGGGAGATCCAGCAATAGATTCTCAAATTGCCCCTGCAGACGGGGCCACACAAGGCTGGTCTTGACCCAGACGGTTTTCCAAATTGCAGACACAAACCATGATGAGGCTTGAAGCTTGCTTGAAGGTCTTGGAGAATGTGGTCTTCAGAGAGATAAATTAGAGGGAAGCCAGGACGTAATCTGTAGAGAAGGTGGATGGTTGGTGAGGTCTTCCTCCGATCAGTGGTTGGAGTGGGATCCCAGGAGCGGGCATGGAGATGTGGTCGTCTGCCCGAGCTTGGCTTACACGGTCGATGAGGCAACAGGAACATCTCACCACGGCATATAAAAGGCAGATGAAAAAGAGAAGCATCAGGACATACACTCCCACTTCCTTCAACCAAGATCCGATGGAGAACAGGAAATCTCCCAATCCTCCCAAACCCTTGAACGGATTCCAACCCTCACTAGCTATAGCTCTAGCTTTTCCCTGTAGTTCACTAACTTTGTCCATATGGGCCTGGACCTTGTCATCGGTGTCTTCTATCCAAGTACAACAATCCTCTCCGATGAACTCACAGAACCCCCCTTTGGCGGCTAAAAGATAATCAAGGGCCATCTTCTCCTGAAGCACTAAAATTCCCATCTGCCGTTGTTCTTGGGCAATTTCTCTGACAGCCTCTACGGTCTCGTTAAACATACTATCCACGATGACAGAAAAATTGTTCAGGCGCTTCATAAGTTCTATTCCCCATCCTGTCCATGAGGGGAACCAAGCCCATGCTTGGTCGCCCTCAGAGAACAGCTCCCTGCGAACTCTCCCTGCCATCCTTACCTTCTTGTGGACCATCAACTCTTCATGATCCATCACTACATAGGATGCTGGGACTAGCTTTATGAGGGCACACGAACCTTTCGCGTTCTGGGGAAATGTTCTATAGGCTGCCGAACCACACAGAAAATAGTATGGACCTGTCAGAGCAGAACAGGAGGAGTTCCTCGTTCGGCCTCTGGCACTGAGCAACAGTTGCACAGACTGGGGGATTGCTCCCTCAGTCTGCACATCACATCCGTCCTTCCAACACACGTGGTCTGGTCAGTCAGTGTGGTTACTCAGAAGGGAAGTCTGGTTAGTCAGATTGACAGTTATACCTCCCTCGCAGGTGGTAGTCCCAACAAACTTGTTACCTGTGCCAAAGCTGATGTTAAAGCACACCTGAGGGCTGCCTAGCTGCCCAGTTACCCATAATGGACTGGTGAGGGCCCTACAGGAGCTAGAGCTAATATTGGTGCTGAAACTGATGTTACCTGCTAAAAATGTGTCATTAAGTTCTACCGACAAATGTCTACGTGGGGGCTGACCAGGGGTCCCTTGCTTTTTCATGCCGATGCGGATGTCATATAGGGCATGAACAGCGGCCATTGCGGACATGTGATGACTGGGTGGGGGCTTAGAGCATACCCAACAGTTGGTTTTGTTGGCGGTTCTGGCTAAACGCAGGTGCATTTTAAATAAAAGGTTGGGGTATCTGCCGTCTTTTCCTCCGTTCACACACATGTATGACATACAAACAAAAAGAAAAAGGAAAATGACACCCCTCATTCTCTGGTGTAGCTGAAAAGCTTCTTGCAGTGGCTTGCGTGCACCCAGTTGTCTCGTCCCTCGAGTTTGAGTGAGGTAGGTGTCGTCAGCTGGACTTGGTATGGTCCGGTGAACCGTGGCTCGAGTCCGGTTCTTTGATGTTTCTTTAGGACGACCCAATCACCTGGCTCAATAGAAAGAACACCAGTTATTGCATTTGGATCGGGGAGCGATTCGCGAACCCGATGGTGTATCTTCTGCAGCTCCCGTTGCAGAGATTGCACATAACCTGTAAGCTGTGAATGCAAAGACGACAACTGTTGAGGAAAGTACAACCCTGTTTTGGGAGGTCCCCCAAACAACACCTCGTAGGGTGACAGCCCATGTGGTTGCCGAGGGGCATTCCGGATGGAATAGAGGGCAATGGGGAGACACTCAGGCCAAGGTTTTTTGGTATCGGCCATGATTTTGGAGATCCTGTTTTTAAGGATTCCGTTGAGACGTTCAACCTTACCGCTACTCTCGGGGTGATACGGGGTGTGTAGCCCTTGGTTGATGTGAAGGGCTTTACATACCTCTGCAAAGATCTGTCCAGTGAAGTGTGACCCCCTATCGGACTCGATGGTTTCAGGTAGACCCCAGCGGCACACAACCTCAGACAGGATTTTCTTCGCCGTGGTACTAGCGTTGGCACATGTGACGGGCCACGCTTCAGGCCAGCCTGAAAACATATCTACACAGACCAAGGCGTATTCGTACGGCCCACTCTTTGGTAACGAGATGTAATCGATCTGGATGCGTTGGAAGGGGCGTTCAGGTTTTGGTGAGTGCCTTTGGGGTATTACTACCGTTCTGCCAGGGTTGTGTAGGGCACAGACTAGGCAAGAAGCTGCAAAGGTAGCTGCAGCAGTACTGAACCCAGGTGCAATCCAATGCTCATCTACCAACGCACACATAGCCGTCTTAGATTGGTGCCCAGGGTAGTGAGCCAAGTGGGCCATCATGGGGAAAAGGGACTTTGGCAAACACCATCTTTTGTTCAGGCACCAAATGTCATTCGACCCTTGGGAGGCTCCTGCTGCTGTCCATCTAGCCTTCTCCTGCAAACCCGCCTGTGATTGCAGTTTTTTAAACTCGTCTAACGAAACCTCTGAAGGGATGGCCAGCATCAGAACCCCCCTTTCCTGAACCAGTGCACCGGCCTTTGCGGACCGATCTGCCAAAGCGTTTCCACATGCCTCCACACTAGTCTCAGTGGTATGAGCTTTCACCTTAAGAACAGCAATCTCCTGTGGCAGGCCGAAAGCAATGAACAACCTGTCAATCAGTTCTGCATGCTTCACCGGTTTACCTGAACTTGTGAGAAATCCCCTCGCTTTCCAGATGGGACCAAAGTCATGTGCAATACCAAACGCGTACCTCGAATCCGTATAAACATTAATCCTCTGACCTTCATGTAACTCACATGCCCTGGCCAGTGCCCACAGCTCAGCTTCCTGAGCTGACATATGTGCGTTCAGAGAGCCCTTTTCCACAACGTCACTTTCCGTCGTGACCGCGTAACCAGTGTGTGGCTTACCGTCTTGGGTGTAGTACCTGGACCCATCGACAAAAAGATTTTTCGCTTCCGGTATTGGCGTTTCCTTCACTGGGCTGATCGCCGCTGACTCCAGTTCCATCAAAGAAATGCAGTCGTGTCCTTTGGAAGAGAGGTTAGTAGTGGATAAAGAAGACATGTTAGTAGAAGAGGTGTTAGTATTGTTAGTCGGGTTGCAAAATTCAGCACTGTCGTTGTCCTCCCCCCCTTTCTCGTCTTCCAACACAGGAAGAAGAGAAGCTGGGTTAAGAATAGTGCATCGTTTGATAGAGAGGTTAGTAGGAGTTAGGAGGGCTACCTCGTATTTGGTCAATCTTGCTGCAGAGAGATGTTTAGTTTGGACCTGGTTTAGGATCTCTTGCACCGAGTGCGGAGTGTAGAGTGTGAGGGGTGAATCCAAAACGATGTCACCCACTTTTTGGACAAGGACAGCACAAGCAGCCACTGCCCTCACACAACCCGGGGACCCTTTGATGACTGGGTCCAGAGCGGTCGATAGGTACATGATGGGGCGGTATTTGGTTCCGTGAAGTTGGGTTAGTACTCCGGTTGCATGGCCCTGACTTTCGTGACAGAAAAGGTAGAAAGGTAGGTCATAGTTGGGTAGACCTAGGGCTGGTGCTATTGAGAGTTCCTGAGTCAAATCTTGAAGAGTTGACCAGTCGTCATCTGACATTTGAAATGGTGTTTTGGATGTCAGGGGACCAAGTTTGCCCGAGATATTGGGGACCCAATCTCTGCAGTAGTTGATAAGGCCGAGGACGGCTCTCAGCTGACGGTGGTTTTTGGGTCTCTTTAGGTCTTGCAATGTCTGCACTCTTTGGGTTGTTAGGTGCCTGGTGCCCTGAGAAATACAATGCCCCAAGAAGATGACTTTTTCCTGGCAGAGTTGTAATTTCTCCTTGCTGGCCTTGTTGCCCGTTGACGCCAGATGGTTGAGTAATGAAACAGTATGTTGATAACAATCCTTTTTAGTGGGACAGCAGAGGAGCAAGTCATCAACATACTGTAACAACACCACCTCTGGATTCATTGGGGTCCACTGATCTAACACGATTTTCAGCTTGCAGCTGTATTCCGAGGGACTGGTTACCGCCCCCTGGGGGAGACGGGTCCAGGTAAGTTGTCGGCCCTGAAAGGAGAAGGCAAAAAGGTACTGACACTGGGGATCCAGGGGTACCGAGAAAAACGCGTTTGACAGATCAATGACGGTAAAAAATTTTGCATTGGGTGGTACGGTTGCCAGCAGGGTGTGTGGATTGGGCACCAAAGGGGCATCACTGATGATGATTTTGTTTACCGCTCTCAGGTCATGTACCAGCCGGTAGGTGGTCGGTTGACCCGGTGCTGTCTTTTTGGCTACTGGGAATAATGGTGTGTTACATGGCGACTGGGTTGGGGTGAGGACCTTTATCTGTAGATAATGGTCGATCTGGGTTTTTAGGCTGTCCATTTGAGCTACACTTAAAGGTTGTGGTAGTTGTGGTAATACGCTTCCTGGTCTGATGTTGACTGTAGTTGGAGGTACCGGCAAGAGACCCACATCATATTTATCTGCTGCCCAAACTTTGGGGTCAACTTCAGCCAATACATCCAACTCCAGACAATATGTAGCCTCGGTGAGATAAGGTAGGGCCAACAATGTGCACAGTCTTTCTTCCGACAGGGCACTACTCACCACAACACCCGATGGGGTGAACTCAATGACAGCTTGAATGTCTGACAAGATGTCCGCTCCCAAAAGATTGATGGGGACGTCATCTGAGACCAGCACTGACCTGACAGCCTCAGTGTGTAGACCTAACCTGCAATGGAGTGGTTTGGTGGACTGTAGAGACACCGTTTGACCTGTGAGACCTACCGTCGGTGTGCTTGCCCCTGAGAGGGGTACCTTGCCTTGGATGTCCTGTTTTCGCAAGACTGTTCTGGCTGCACCGGTGTCAATGAGGCAAGGGAGGGGATATTTTAATTCCTCGAGAAAAAGATGGATCTGGGCCGACACCGATTTGCCAACTTCCTATGAGGATTCATAGGAGTTACTTACCATGGTGGTCATAGGGGCGGAGGACTCATCAGGAATGAACTGCCACCGACCTTTAGGTAATTGGGGACAGCTCCTCCTCATGTGCCCCGTTTGGTGGCACTGGAAGCACCTGGGTGGGGGCCTATCCTTCCTGTGACCCAGATCCCTTGGTTTTTCGTGTGGGGTCTGGGACATAAGAACTTTGGCCTTGTCTTGTTTTCTTCTATCCATTTCCCTCTCTATTGCCGCAAGAGTGGAAAGGATAGCAGGGATAGACATCTCATTATATTCGGGTCGGGCCAGAACCAGCCTTTCCCGAATTTTAATATTGATGCCTTCCAAAAATTTGGCCCGCAACAGAATGTGCGTCGCGGTCACCTTTACCCCTTCAGTTGGAGCATCAGGTCCAACTTCCAGATCCGCATCCAGTGCCGTCTGCTTGAGACGGCGCCAGAAGCAGGCGCTTTCCTCATTAGGACCCTGGGTGAGCTTCATCATGTCCGTAGTAGAGGTAGCACCATACATTTCTGGAAGCTTTGCCTTTAGCTGTGTACAGAACTCTTTGCCCCCTGAAGTCATCTCCTCATGCGTGGTTATAGAGCACCCTGCAATCACTGTACTGGCCACTTCCATGCCCACCTTAGCCAGCAGGATCTGCGCACAATCTGACCCGCTCATACCATAGCTGAACTGGTTTTGTCCAAACATTCGAGCAAATCCTCTCGGATTGACTCGATAGTCCGGGAGCTCAGCCAGAATAGTGCGGATCTCTGCCGGGGTGAAGGGGACATGCCAAACTACCCGTTCCCCTAAAGTCCGTTCCCCCTGTGCATTGGGAGGACCTTCAAATTGCTGCACTCTGACTGGATAGGCCTCGGTCCGGGAAGAGTGCAAGGGCTGACCCAGCTTCATCGGTGGGTTTAGATTAACCACCTCGCTTACTGCACCTTCAGGTTTGAGGTCCCTCAGATCAGGGTATAGCTGGGGGGCAGGGGTCTGATCAGTGGTTCGTAGCGCTTTGATGCAATCCGCCCTATTTCTTAACCGGGTGTCTATTCCCCTTGATTCACAGATAGTCTGAAAATCGGTTGTTGAGTAGGCTTCATAGTTGGAAACAGAAGGAGCTGGGGTGAAGCAGGAAGAAGGGAGAGGTAGAGGTAGAGGCTGAGGCATAGATACAGAAGACACGGAAGGTACGTCAAGAGTGACATCACTAACAGAAGAGACAGGTGCAGTTATACTTATCTCAGCCACTGTTGGTTGTTGGGGAACCCCAGCAGACCCTGATCCTGCCTGCCTTAGTAGAGTCAGCCCTGAAAGAGCTTCCTCCACCTCTGACACCGGATCCTCCTGTTTTATTCCCTCTGGAGGCCAGGTATACATCACCTGGTTCTTCCGGACAGACACCAGTTTATGTATGCCCTGCTTCCCTAATCGGATTGACCTGTGAAGCCATAGCTGTGCGATCTCTAGTTCTGACGCCTGCATCCGTGGTTCAAATTCAGAGATGAATTTTTCCCACCTCCATGCGTCAAATGTACCTTCCCGGGGAATTTCCCATCTGGTACCCTTCGACCATTTATTCCACCTTTTGAGGGGTTCTGTAGACTTCCCCCCCAAACTCACCTTCATCAGTTGTGCAGCTGTCCTTACCCTGAAGAGGGCTGGTTCCCCCTCTCTCTTCATGGACTGACTACTGCCCATCGTGACTAGTCACTGGTATATATCCCGCGTCCGGGTACCTGTTTACCCCCTGGGGCACTCGATGGGATCCTACCGAGAGGCCTGATTCCACCACTTTCCCAGCACAGCGTAATTTATGTGATACTTATCGATCATCCGAAGCGCATCAAGTGGCGGTCAGACTGAGAGCACACCTCCCACTCCCACAGCGCAATTTATGTGATCCTGACCACCCGAAGTGTTTGTGGTAACCAGGCTAAGTGTTACTTCCCTGGACCGCCCACTCGCACAGCGTAATTTATGTGGTTCTCATCACCCACTGTGTTTGGCAGGCCACACCGCACAATGATGAAAGTGGCTTTTCTCTCCCTGCACACAGTAGCTAACACAAGTCAAAACAAAAAGAGGGGTTCTTGGATGTTACTTAGGGGTCACTGGTTGGCCAGAAACCTGCTAACTGACCTTTAGGAAATTTGTGTAAAGAAAAAACTTTCCTAATACACACAGAAAAACCCTTTTTCAACCTGAAAAACTGTTAAAAAGGACAAAGTGGATCCTTATGAAAAACACGGGACGTTTCACAGTAAAACAATTACACAGAGGTAAACCGAAAAACTGCGCCAAAAGTAACCTTGTTGCTGACGCAAAAATCACTCCTATCAGCACCGCTAAACGATCCACGTTACACACGCAATCTTCGCTGCAACCACCTAAAACCGTTTACACAAAAAGTCTGCTGGGCGCGAAACACGTGACACAGCAGCTTAAAACAAACCCGCTTTACAATAAGGAACTACTTTTAACAGGAAAAACACAAGAAAAACATAATCACTATACAAGAAATCTATGTGCAAAAACCCAGACTTCACCGCGCTCACTAAATGTGGAACACGTGAAGGTAAAACTCGCTTAACACACTTTAAATTGGCTGGCAATACGCAAATTTAAAGCTAAAAGCAAACAAATGAAACTGTAAAAAATTTGGATTAAAAACACAATATGGCTCAAATGCATATAGGAAACTGCATACACATTGCATAGAGATTACTGCACATATGGTAGTCAACAAAATGGCCACCAACAGGGAAAGCACATGGTAGCCAACAAAATGGCCACCAAACAAAAGGAGTCCATGTGGTTAGTCAAGAAGATGACCCCCCACAGAGGAGCACATGGCAGATACTAGAATTACCCCCCACAGGGAAGCACATGGTAACACTAGAATGACCCCCCACAGAGGAGCACACGGCAGATTCTAGCCTCAAAATTGCCTCTAACCTCTTACATAAAACAGACTTTTGGACAGAACATACACTGGACAATTACACAACAATATGAAGTACACATACAACACAATTTGGGCACAATCACAGAACGGACATAAAACACCAACATATCACACTAACATGCACATGTAACAGAAAGGACCCCCTGCTGCATGCTTGCTAGGAGCAGTAGTACCACAAAACATTGCACAGACTACATACACACAGAGATCTTACAACAGTTAACAATTAGCCTAAACCTTTCAGCACTGTAATAATTACCTCACGTGGAGGGGGGTAGAGCAATTACCACAGTACCTACAACCCGCAAATACTTACCTAACACTATGCAACAACTTTTACCCGCTAAAACATATACCCGTTTAATTTTTGGTTGGAAGATTTTTAAACTTGACCAAATCCAGCCAACCAAACCCACCCCTCTGCTGCTCTCCGCAGAGACAAACCCTCGTCTTTCACCCACAAATCAAGAGTTTAGGACAAAAAACTAGGTCCTTGCCAAGCGGTAATTCTTGTTAGCTAACAGAGAGCGAAATCAGCCACACGAACACGCAAAAAGCGATCCTCTTAATGGCAGAGAGACCTGAAATGTGCCGGCATACTTTTTGCTAGTTCATGATGGCTATTCCCCCCTCGTTCTTGGTTAGCTATGCAAGAATACGCGTTAGTATCCACCAGGCTCGCCAAACTGTCTTGGAAATTCGCTTTAACGAATTTCTCCTTACCGTGAGTACTCGCAGTTGGATGCGCAGAAATCCCCCATAAAGCTGTGCGAATCTTGCTTACCACGACTTCAGCCAAACTACACGATTCCTGCCCATCCAAATACTTTGGCTCTGTTGAGATGTGGGGGAATTAGAGCTCTGTTACCCTAGAATGATCAAACGACACTCTCAGGATGGTGTTGCAACTCACATAAGGGCTGGTTTTAGACTCAGCTCTCTGTTTTATTAAAAATACACACATGCCCCCCACATGAATAAAGTCAATCCCCTCCCACCAAACAATGCAATGGGGAGTGCCTATACACAGGATGTATATTCCAATTGGAACATAGCCTTTCCTATTATCTATCACTGGTCCTCCCCCATGAGTCTTCTGAGGTCAGCAGACTTCCTCCCCTTCCCCCCCATGAGCCATCTGAGGTCATATTTCCTGTCCTACTAGCTTCTATTGGTATGTCCATTCTCTGCACAAGCACTCCCTAAAAATATCAGTCTGTACCTGGATGGGCCCGATACGATCTTTATTAAAACACATCCATCCAAGATACAGTTTCAAGTTGGTAATGGGTTGTAAGATATGCATAAGCCTACACGCGGAGTTCGTACCGCTTGGCACCTTGCGTTATGAAGCCCACGTGGTACTATGCTGCTGATATGTGGATACAGGCCCACGGTCTACTGCCAGCGACATTCGCATCGAATGCCGTGGTGGTATACACGCCGGTCTATAAGCGCAGATCTGCCATCTCATCCATTACCAAGCTGAGTACTGTAATACATACATTGTACATGCGCATGGCCCAATTGCAGCCTTCAGAGCTTTAATTAAGCCACACGAGAGACATATGAATAACACGAATATATGACACATTTACAGTTCGACCAACAATACAAAATTTCCATGACAGAAGTATGCTACACTGTATTGAATAACGCATTTTCAGTGTTTGGCCAAATTAATATGTTGTACATTCATAACTCATAGGTCTTCTCCTTTGGCACACATTCACTTTCACACCTATTTTTGTACATCAATGTTTACGAGCCTTGATATTGGTCCAAGTGATTACACTGTTCAACAGGTAAAAAGTTTTGGGCATAAAATTAGCTAATCTTACATAATTTTGGGGTGCTGAAAACGAAAATGACCCTAAAAAATGTTGATTGGCTCTAGTTTCCATGATATATTCACCCATCTAATGACGTAAGCCATTCAAAATTATGATGCAACTTCAGCTGCATATTGCGCAATTGATACTGGTGACCAATAGAAAATTGCATGTATACTGAGATAATGCAATATTAGCCTTTAATTGCATCACTTCACTGCATAAAAGCTGCAGTATCTGTAGCTGATTGTAGTTCGACAGCGTCTTTACATTTCGTTTTATGCTTATATAGGCTACTCAGTAATGCCTCGAACTTGTGTGAATAAAGCAGATAATTTCTGCTATATCTGCGGTGAAATAACTTTTATCTCACAAAAAAGGAGGATAACAGGAATGATTAAGAAAGCCTACAACTTGTATTTTGGCTGCAAGATAGGAGACCAGGACAAGAGCTGGGCACCACATATATGCTGCAATTCTTGTGGGACGGCACTGGAGCAATGGTTGAATGGAAAAAAGGCATCTATGCCTTTCGCTGTGCCAATGATTTGGAGAGAGCCAACAGATCATGTTAGTAATTGTTACTTTTGTATGGTGCCTCCAATTGTAAAAGGGCTAAATAAGAAGAAAAAGTTATCTGTGCACTATCCAAATATTCCATCGGCAATATGTCCAGTTCCTCATGGAGAGGGGCTACCAATTCCTAAAGCACCAGAATCCTTCGTGGTTGAATCAAGTGAGGAAGAACCTGAAGCGTGTAGTCACGTGCAGTTGTAAGAGATAGCCCTTTCCTCGAATACAAGAGAAAAGCCAAGAGAAGCAAAACCGACACAAACTGAAGACAAAACTAGTGAGAATCCTAAGTATTAAAATGATTCAACTTAGTTTATGGCTATAATTTTTCTTGCTAATCCTATGCAATATATTATGCCATTTAGGCTTTGTTATGTAGTCAATATCACTTGCTTTATATTTGTGGAAAGACATCTATCTATATAATTATTGTGCATTATGTAGTCATTACGCCTATAGTAGAAAACTTTCCGTTTACAGAAAAATTAGAGCCAATTGACAAATTTCATTGTTATATTTGAACTCAGAATGTGAAATTCATTAAGAAATGGATCCTTTTGTTTCCAAAACTGGCAAAAAATAAAAATTTGTTGAACAGTCCACAACATTTTGTTTAATACGCTTTTGCACGTAATACTTCTAGCCTGCATCCCTCCCCTGCTGCACACCAAATACCTCTCGATACAAGTTAGCCACTTCCCACCTACGTATATGTGTCAAGGACACCTCATGTTGGATTATTTCCCCTCTACACCTCTCGCTCAAGAGAGTTAGGCCTCTTTAAGATTATACTGTAAATTCCCAATACGGCCGTCTCTGGGTTTGACACTTCTCCGAATGTAATTTCAGATTCCCATACAATGTCTTGCAAACAACCATTTCATAGGAGCTTTACTATGAGATAGAGTAGCTGGACTACTTTGCCTCTGGAGTTTAGTTTAT
Organism: Staurois parvus; assembly: GCF_062004578.1. Lineage (NCBI taxonomy): Eukaryota > Metazoa > Chordata > Amphibia > Anura > Ranidae > Staurois > Staurois parvus. Next base: position 2,463,084 of record NW_028318547.1, on the reverse strand, counting down.
AAAGGAAGTTGAAGGAACATAGATTAATACTAGAGATGAGCGAATCGAACATGGCGAAGTGGAATTCGTTTCGAATATCAGGAAAAATTCGATTCGCGCCGAATCCGAAAATTAGCAAACTTCGGATGCACGAATCGAATTTTCCCAAAAATGGCGGCGACATGTGTGGCGACGGAGCGGGGATCTCTGGGAAGGCGCGCAGACAAGGCGCGCTGACCCATAATGCATTCATTCATGACATGTGATCGCATTAGCCAATCAGCAGCCAGCCAGCCAGCACTGTGTAATGGTGGAGCTATAAATTGCGGACATCTTACAATTCTCCATTAGCCTCCGGTCATTCAAGAGAGACAGACCTGTCTGTATTAGGGACAGAGTTAGGGCCACAGAATCGTTACTTAGGGACACAGAATCGTTACTTAGGGACACAGAATCGTTACTCAGGGACACAGAATTGTTACTCAGGGACACAGAATTGTTACTCAGGGACAGACACAGAATTGTTACTCAGGGACACAGAATTTTTACTCAGGGACACAGAATTGTTACTGAGGGACACAGAATCGTTACTGAGGGACACAGAATTGTTACTCAGGGACACAGAATTGTTACTCAGGGACACAGAATTGTTACTCAGGGACAGACACAGAATTGTTACTCAGGGACACAGAATTGTTACTCAGGGACACAGAATTGTTACTCAGGGACAGACACAGAATTGTTACTCAGGGACACAGAATTGTTACTCAGGGACACAGAATTGTTACTGAGGGACACAGAATCGTTACTCAGGGACACAGAATCGTTACTCAGGGACACAGAATTGTTACTCAGGGACACAGAATTGTTACTGAGGGACACATAATCGTTACTCAGGGACACATAATCGTTACTCAGGGACACAGAATTGTTACTGAGGGACACAGAATCGTTACTGAGGAACACAGAATCGTTATTCAGGGACACCGAATTGTTACTCAGGGACACAGAATTGTTACTCAGGGACACAGAATTGTTATTCAGGGACAGACACAGAATCGTTACTCAGGGACACAGAATTGTTACTCAGGGACACAAAATTGTTACTGAGGGACACAGAATCGTTACTGAGGGACACAGAATCATTACTCAGGGACACAGAATTGTTACTCAGGGACACACAATTGTTACTCAGGGACACAGATTGGTTACTCAGGGACACAGAATCGTTACTGAGGGACACAGAATCGTTACTGAGGGACACAGAATTGTTACTGAGGGACACAGAATTGTTACTCAGGGACACAGAATTGTTACTCAGGGACACAGAATTGTTACTGAGGGACACAGAATCGTTACTCAGGGACACAGAATCGTTACTCAGGGACACAGAATTGTTACTCAGGGACACAGAATTGTTACTCAGGGACACAGAATTGTTACTGAGGGACACAGAATCGTTACTGAGGGACACAGAATTGTTACTCAGGGACACAGAATTGTTACTCAGGGACACAGAATTGTTACTCAGGGACAGACACAGAATTGTTACTCAGGGACACAGAATTGTTACTGAGGGACACAGAATCGTTACTGAGGGACACAGAATTGTTACTCAGGGACACAGAATTGTTACTCAGGGACAGACACAGAATTGTTACTCAGGGACACAGAATTGTTACTCAGGGACACAGAATTGTTACTCAGGGACACAGAATTGTTACTGAGGGACACAGAATCGTTACTCAGGGACACAGAATCGTTACTCAGGGATACAGAATCGTTACTCAGGGACACAGAATTGTTACTCAGGGACACAGAATCGTTACTCAGGGACACAAAATCGTTGAATTAAAGAGTATGTCAGACAACACGCAGAGGAGTGGCAGAGGAGGCAATGTTTCAGGAGCGAGCAGACGTGGCAGCAGAGGAAGTGGTCGAGGCAGCACTAGTCGCAGCCAGAGGCCAGTGCTCCCGGTGTCATCCAGCGGTCGTGTCTCCACCGACAACCCTGCCGTCATCGATTGGTTGGCTCGGTCGTCTTCCTCTTCCCAGGTCACCTCTGACACCTACAGCCAACGGTCGGTGGGTACGTCAGACACAACCGTTAGTTGGCATGGCCCGGGAGCAAGCCCACTGAAATCACGTGTCCTCTACCTGCCCCTGTCCTTTGGTGTTCCCTCACCAAGCGAAGTAACGCATGCTGTGGGCTCAGCCCCACTGTACAGTGAGGAAGAGCTAACAGAGGGGGGTCAGGAACGGGGGGAGACATCCGCCTCTTCAGCAGCCAGGCGAAGAAGTAGTGGCGAGGAGAGTGGCTCGGTAGCCGGTCTAGAGACAGGTCTGTCTCCTGACCCACACGCAGCCGAGGGGGCTAGTAGTGAGGCGGAGACCCTAATTGATGATGATGAGGCTGATCGCACTTGGCAGCCTCGTCGTCATCTGCCAGGCCCGTAATCTGCCATGGGCCCCCGTACCGACTCCTCATGCTGCTGCCAGGCCCGTAATCTGTCATGGGCCCCTGTACCGCCTCCTCATGCTGCTGCCAGGTCCAGAGTGTGTCATGGGTCCCTGTACGGCCTCCCATTGCTGCTGTCTCCATCGCCACACTCTGCCATGTGCCACTTTCAGGTCTCCTCACACTGCTGGTGGGTTCCATTTTATCATAGGGTGCTGGCAGATTACGGGCCTCCCATTGCTGCTGCCAGGCCCGTAATCTGTCATGGGCCCCTGTACCGCCTCCTCATGCTGCTGCCAGGTCCAGAGTGTGTCATGGGTCCCTGTACGGCCTCCCATTGCTGCTGTTTTCATTGCCACACTCTGCCATGTGCCACTTTCAGGTCAACTCACACTGCTGGTGGGTTCCATTTTGTCATAGGGTGCTGGCAGATTACGGGCCTCCCATTGCTGCTGCCAGGCCCGTAATATGCCATGGGCCCCCGTACCGACTCCTCATGCTGCTGCCAGGCCCGTAATCTGTCATGGGCCCCTGTACCGCCTCCTCATGCTGCTGCCAGGTCCAGAGTGTGTCATGGGTCCCTGTACGGCCTCCCATTGCTGCTGTCTCCATCACCACACTCTGCCATGTGCCACTTTCAGGTCTCCTCACACTGCTGGTGGGTTCCATTTTATCATAGGGTGCTGGCAGATTACGGGCCTCCCATTGCTGCTGCCAGGCCCGTAATCTGTCATGGGCCCCTGTACCGCCTCCTCATGCTGCTGCCAGGTCCAGAGTGTGTCATGGGTCCCTGTACGGCCTCCCGTTGCTGCTGTTTTCATCGCCACACTCTGCCATGTGCCACTTTCAGGTCTCCTCACACTGCTGGTGGGTTCCATTTTGTCATAGGGTGCTGGCAGATTACGGGCCTCCCATTGCTGCTGCCAGGCCCGTAATCTGTCATGGGCCCCTGTACCGCCTCCTCATGCTGCTGCCAGGTCCAGAGTGTGTCATGGGTCCCTGTACGGCCTCCCATTGCTGCTGTCTCCATCGCCACACTCTGCCATGTGCCACTTTCAGGTCTCCTCACCTTGCTGGTGGGTTCCATTTTGTCATAGGGTGCTGGCAGATTACGGGCCTCCCATTGCTGCTGCCAGGCCCGTAATCTGTCATGGGCCCCTGTACCGCCTCCTCATGCTGCCGCCAGGTCCAGAGTGTGTCATGGGTCCCTGTACGGCCTCCCATTGCTGCTGTCTCCATCGCCACACTCTGCCATGTGCCACTTTCAGGTCAACTCACACTGCTGGTGGGTTCCATTTTGTCATAGGGTGCTGGCAGATTACGGGCCTCCCATTGCTGCTGCCAGGCCCGTAATCTGCCATGGGCCCCCGTACCGACTCCTCATGCTGCTGCCAGGCCCGTAATCTGTCATGGGCCCCTGTACCGCCTCCTCATGCTGCTGCCAGGTCCAGAGTGTGTCATGGGTCCCTGTACAGCCTCCCATTGCTGCTGTCTCCATCGCCACACTCTGCCATGTGCCACTTTCAGGTCTCCTCACACTGCTGGTGGGTTCCATTTTGTCATAGGGTGCTGGCAGATTACGGGCCTCCCATTGCTGCTGCCAGGCCTGTAATCTGCCATGGGCCCCCGTACCGACTCCTCATGCTGCTGCCAGGCCCGTAATCTGTCATGGGCCCCTGTATTGCCTCCTCATGCTGCTGCCAGGTCCAGAGTGTGTCATGGGTCCCTGTACGGCCTCCCATTGCTGCTGTCTCCATCACCACACTCTGCCATGTGCCACTTTCAGGTCTCCTCACACTGCTGGTGGGTTCCATTTTGTCATAGGGTGCTGGCAGATTACGGGCCTCCCATTGCTGCTGCCAGGCCCGTAATCTGTCATGGGCCCCTGTACCGCCTCCTCATGCTGCTGCCAGGTCCAGAGTGTGTCATGGGTCCCTGTACGGCCTCCCATTGCTGCTGTCTCCATCGCCACACTCTGCCATGTGCCACTTTCAGGTCTCCTCACACTGCTGGTGGGTTCCATTTTGTCATAGGGTGCTGGCAGATTACGGGCCTCCAATTGCTGCTGCCAGGCCCATAATCTGTCATGGGCCCCTGTACCGCCTCCCCATGCTGCTGCCAGGTCCAGAGTGTGTCATGGGTCCCTGTACGGCCTCCCATTGCTGCTGTCTCCATCGCCACACTCTGCCATGTGCCACTTTCAGGTCTCCTCACACTGCTGGTGGGTTCCATTTTGTCATAGGGTGCTGGCAGATTACGGGCCTCCCATTGCTGCTGCCAGGCCCGTAATCTGCCATGGGCCCCCGTACCGACTCCTCATGCTGCTGCCAGGCCCGTAATCTGTCATGGGCCCCTGTACCGCCTCCTCATGCTGTTGCCAGGTCCAGAGTGTGTAATGGGTCCCTGTACGGCCTCCCATTGCTGCTGTCCCCATCGCCACACTCTGCCATGTGCCACTTTCAGGTCTCCTCACACTGCTGGTGGGTTCCATTTTGTCATAGGGTGCTGGCAGATTACGGGCCTCCCATTGCTGCTGCCAGGCCCGTAATCTGCCATGGGCCCCCGTACCGACTCCTCATGCTGCTGCCAGGCCCGTAATCTGTCATGGGCCTCTGTACCGCCTCCTCATGCTGCTGCCAGGTCCAGAGTGTGTCATGGGTCCCTGTACGGCCTCCCATTGCTGCTGTCTCCATCGCCACACTCTGCCATGTGCCACTTTCAGGTCTCCTCACACTGCTGGTGGGTTCCATTTTGTCATAGGGTGCTGGCAGATTACGGGCCTCCCATTGCTGCTGCCAGGCCCGTAATCTGCCATGGGCCCCCGTACCGACTCCTCATGCTGCTGCCAGGTTCAGAGTGTGTCATGGGTCCCTGTACGGTCTCCCATTGCTGCTGTCTCCATCGCCACACTCTGCCATGTGCCATTTTCAGGTCTCCTCACACTGCTGGTGGGTTCCATTTTGTCATAGGGTGCTGGCAGATTACGGGCCTCCCATTGCTGCTGCCAGGCCCGTAATCTGCCATGGGCCCCCGTACCGACTCCTCATGCTGCTGCCAGGCCCGTAATCTGTCATGGGCCCCTGTACCGCCTCCTCATGCTGCTGCCAGGTCCAGAGTGTGTCATGGGTCCCTGTACGGCCTCCCATTGCTGCTGTCTCCATCGCCACACTCTGCCATGTGCCACTTTCAGGTCTCCTCACACTGCTGGTGGGTTCCATTTTGTCATAGGGTGCTGGCAGATTACGGGCCTCCCATTGCTGCTGCCAGGCCTGTAATCTGCCATGGGCCCCCGTACCGACTCCTCATGCTGCTGCCAGGCCCGTAATCTGTCATGGGCCCCTGTATTGCCTCCTCATGCTGCTGCCAGGTCCAGAGTGTGTCATGGGTCCCTGTACGGCCTCCCATTGCTGCTGTCTCCATCACCACACTCTGCCATGTGCCACTTTCAGGTCTCCTCACACTGCTGGTGGGTTCCATTTTGTCATAGGGTGCTGGCAGATTACGGGCCTCCCATTGCTGCTGCCAGGCCCGTAATCTGTCATGGGCCCCTGTACCGCCTCCTCATGCTGCTGCCAGGTCCAGAGTGTGTCATGGGTCCCTGTACGGCCTCCCATTGCTGCTGTCTCCATCGCCACACTCTGCCATGTGCCACTTTCAGGTCTCCTCACACTGCTGGTGGGTTCCATTTTGTCATAGGGTGCTGGCAGATTACGGGCGTCCAATTGCTGCTGCCAGGCCCATAATCTGTCATGGGCCCCTGTACCGCCTCCCCATGCTGCTGCTAGGTCCAGAGTGTGTCATGGGTCCCTGTACGGCCTCCCATTGCTGCTGTCTCCATCGCCACACTCTGCCATGTGCCACTTTCAGGTCTCCTCACACTGCTGGTGGGTTCCATTTTGTCATAGGGTGCTGGCAGATTACGGGCCTCCCATTGCTGCTGCCAGGCCCGTAATCTGCCATGGGCCCCCGTACCGACTCCTCATGCTGCTGCCAGGCCCGTAATCTGTCATGGGCCCCTGTACCGCCTCCTCATGCTGTTGCCAGGTCCAGAGTGTGTAATGGGTCCCTGTACGGCCTCCCATTGCTGCTGTCCCCATCGCCACACTCTGCCATGTGCCACTTTCAGGTCTCCTCACACTGCTGGTGGGTTCCATTTTGTCATAGGGTGCTGGCAGATTACGGGCCTCCCATTGCTGCTGCCAGGCCCGTAATCTGCCATGGGCCCCCGTACCGACTCCTCATGCTGCTGCCAGGCCCGTAATCTTTCATGGGCCCCTGTACCGCCTCCTCATGCTGCTGCCAGGTCCAGAGTGTGTCATGGGTCCCTGTACGGCCTCCCATTGCTGCTGTCTCCATCGCCACACTCTGCCATGTGCCACTTTCAGGTCTCCTCACACTGCTGGTGGGTTCCATTTTGTCATAGGGTGCTGGCAGATTACGGGCCTCCCATTGCTGCTGCCAGGCCCGTAATCTGTCATGGGCCCTTGTACCGCCTCCTCATGCTGCTGCCAGGTCCAGAGTGTGTCATGGGTCCCTGTACGGCCTCCCATTGCTGCTGTCTCCATCGCCACACTCTGCCATGTGCCACTTTCAGGTCTCCTCACACTGCTGGTGGGTTCCATTTTGTCATAGGGTGCTGGCAGATTACGGGCCTCCCATTGCTGCTGCCAAGCCCGTAATCTGCCATGGGCCCCTGTACCGACTCCTCATGCTGCTGCCAGGCCCGTAATCTGTCATGGGCCCCTGTACCGCCTCCTCATGCTGCTGCCAGGTCCAGAGTGTGTCATGGGTCCCTGTACGGCCTCCCATTGCTGCTGTCTCCATCGTCACACTCTGCCATGTGCCACTTTCAGGTCTCCTCACACTGCTGGTGGGTTCCATTTTGTCATAGGGTGCTGGCAGATTACGGGCCTCCCATTGCTGCTGCCAGGCCCGTAATCTGTCATGGGCCCCTGTACCACCTCCTCATGCTGCTGCCAGGTCCAGAGTGTGTCATGGGTTCCTGTACGGCCTCCCATTGCTGCTGTCTCCATCGCCACACTCTGCCATGTGCCACTTTCAGGTCTCCTCACACTGCTGGTGGGTTCCATTTTGTCATAGGGTGCTGGCAGATTACGGGCCTCCCATTGCTGCTGCCAAGCCCGTAATCTGTCATGGGCCCCTGTACCACCTCCTCATGCTGCTGCCAGGTCCAGAGTGTGTCATGGGTTCCTGTACGGCCTCCCATTGCTGCTGTCTCCATCGCCACACTCTGCCATGTGCCACTTTCAGGTCTCCTCACACTGCTGGTGGGTTCCATTTTGTCATAGGGTGCTGGCAGATTACGGGCCTCCCATTGCTGCTGCCAAGCCCGTAATCTGCCATGGGCCCCTGTACCGACTCCTCATGCTGCTGCCAGGCCCGTAATCTGTCATGGGCCCCTGTACCGCCTCCTCATGCTGCTGCCAGGTCCAGAGTGTGTCATGGGTCCCTGTACGGCCTCCCATTGCTGCTGTCTCCATCGTCACACTCTGCCATGTGCCACTTTCAGGTCTCCTCACACTGCTGGTGGGTTCCATTTTGTCATAGGGTGCTGGCAGATTACGGGCCTCCCATTGCTGCTGCCAGGCCCGTAATCTGTCATGGGCCCCTGTACCACCTCCTCATGCTGCTGCCAGGTCCAGAGTGTGTCATGGGTTCCTGTACGGCCTCCCATTGCTGCTGTCTCCATCGCCACACTCTGCCATGTGCCACTTTCAGGTCTCCTCACACTGCTGGTGGGTTCCATTTTGTCATAGGGTGCTGGCAGATTACGGGCCTCCCATTGCTGCTGCCAAGCCCGTAATCTGCCATGGGCCCCTGTACCGACTCCTCATGCTGCTGCCAGGCCCGTAATCTGTCATGGGCCCCTGTACCGCCTCCTCATGCTGTTGCCAGGTCCAGAGTGTGTAATGGGTCCCTGTACGGCCTCCCATTGCTGCTGTCCCCATCGCCACACTCTGCCATGTGCCACTTTCAGGTCTCCTCACACTGCTGGTGGGTTCCATTTTCTCATAGGGTGCTGGCAGATTACGGGCCTCCCATTGCTGCTGCCAGGCCCGTAATCTGCCATGGGCCCCCGTACCGACTCCTCATGCTGCTGCCAGGCCCGTAATCTGTCATGGGTACCTGTACCGCCTCCTCATGCTGCTACCAGGTCCAGAGTGTGTCATGGGTCCCTGTACGGCCTCCCATTGCTGCTGTCTCCATCGCCACACTCTGCCATGTGCCACTTTCAGGTCTCCTCACACTGCTGGTGGGTTCCATTTTGTCATAGGGTGCTGGCAGATTACGGGCCTCCCATTGCTGCTGCCAGGCCCGTAATCTGCCATGGGCCCCCGTACCGACTCCTCATGCTGCTGCCAGGCCCGTAATCTGTCATGGGCCCCTGTACCGCCTCCTCATGCTGCTGCCAGGTCCAGAGTGTGTCATGGGTCCCTGTACGGCCTCCCAGTGCTGCTGTCTCCATCGCCACACTCTGCCATGTGCCACTTTAAGGTCTCCTCACACTGCTGGTGGGTTCCATTTTGTCATAGGGTGCTGGCAGATTACGGGCCTCCCATTGCTGCTGCCAGGCCCGTAATCTGCCATGGGCCCCCGTACCGACTCCTCATGCTTCTGCCAGGCTCGTAATCTGTCATGGGCCCCTGTACCGCCTCCTCATGCTGCTGCCAGGTCCAGAGTGTGTCATGGGTTCCTGTACGGCCTCCCATTGCTGCTGCCAGGCCTGTAATCTGCCATGGGCCCCCGTACTGACTCCTCATGCTTCTGCCAGGCCCGTAATCTGTCATGGGCCCCTGTACCGCCTCCTCATGCTGCTGCCAGGTCCAGAGTGTGTCATGGGTCCCTGTACGGCCTCCCATTGCTGCTGTCTCCATCTCCCCACTCTGCCATGTGCCACTTTCAGGTCTCCTCACACTGCTGGTGGGTTCCATTTTGTCATAGGGTGCTGGCAGATTACGGGCCTCCCATTGCTGCTGCCAGGCCCGTAATCTGCCATGGGTCCCCGTACCGACTCCTCATGCTCTGACGTTGCAACAAGGTGGAATTCAACCCTACATATGTTAGACCGCGTTTACGAACAGCGAAAGGCCATCACCGATTTCCTGATGTTACAAGCGGATAAAGGTACTCCCCTGTGTAACTTAGATGTCAGCCATTGGCAGCTCATGCGTGACACCTGCCGCTTGCTCAGGCCCTTTGAGGAGGCCACGCTATTCGTGAGTCGGCAGGACTATGGGATGAACGACGTCATTCCTCTGTTGCACGTCCTGGAACAAATGCTGTTAACAATGGCTGGTCAGGGTGCGGTAGACGTGGTGCACAGATCTCAACGCCACATGACCCCTGTGGGGGCAGGACAGGAAGAAGAGGAGGAGGTAGAGGAGGACATTGGTGCTCAGGAATTATTGAGTGAAATGGGTGGTTTTTCCACTCAGCGGACAGGAGTGGAGGAGCAGGAGCATCTGGTAGAGGAGGAGGAGGAGACAGAGGACCCAGACGCACCGTGGCAGTAAGCTGTGGAGATGGAGGCAGGGAGTCCCTCGCATTCCTTGGCACAAATGGCCCATAGCATGCTCGGTTGCTTGCGTAGCGACAGCCGAATAATAACCATTAGACAGAGGGATGACTTTTGGCTGTCCACCTTGTTGGACCCTCGCTACCGTTCAAAAATGGTGGCCTTTTTCACACCTGCTGAGAGGGAGGCCAAAATAAAGTACTATAAAAACCACCTATGTAGTCAGTTGGTCTCTGCCTTTCTGCGCCAACGTCCATCCTCAGACACTGTGGGCCCTGTGCGCTCGCGTTCCGCTGCCATGGCAGCAGGGGAGGGGTGGGGCGGTAGGAGCAGTGGCAGCTCCACCAGCAGCGGCTGCCTCAGTCTGCAGTCGATGATGAGTAGCTTTCTTCACCAGCGCAGTGAGGAAACTACTAACCAGCCGCATCAGCAGTAGCATCAGGTGGACCTGGAGCAGGACCTCAAACAACAGGCATGGGCCTACTTGGACAGCACCCTGCCGACCGAGGTAGACAATCCCCTTGACTACTGGGCAACGAAACTTGACCTTTGGCCCCAACTAGCTGAATTTGCCCTTGAAAGGCTGTCATGCCCGGCCAGTAGCGTGGCATCGGAGCGCGTGTTTAGTGCGGCAGGAGGTATTGTAACTCCGCGGAGGACACGACTGTCCACCCAAAGTGTGGAGAGACTCACGTTTGTGAAAATGAATCAGGCGTGGATTAGTCTGGATTTCAAACCACCAGTTCCTGACACAACTGACTAAATCCGCCATGAATCATGCCCCAAACATGTTATTATTTTTAACATAGGCCTCTGTATGGCCTTCAATTTAAGCTGCTTACGCTTCGCCACTCTGCCATGGGCCCCTGTACCGCCTCCTCTTGCTGCTGCCAGGTCCAGAGTGTGTCATGGGTCCCTGTACGGCCTTCCATTGCTGCTGTCTCCATCGCCACACTCTGCCATGTGCCACTTTCAGGTCTCCTCACACTGCTGGTGGGTTCCATTTTGTCATAGGGTGCTGGCAGATTACGGGCCTCCCATTGCTGCTGCCAGGCCCGTAATCTGCCATGGGCCCCCGTACCGACTCCTCATGCTGCTGCCAGGCCCGTAATCTGTCATGGGCCCCTGTACCGCCTCCTCATGCTGCTGCCAGGTCCAGAGTGTGTCATGGGTCCCTGTACGGCCTCCCATTGCTGCTGTCTCCATTGCCACACTCTGCCATGTGCCACTTTCAGGTCTCCTCACACTGCTGGTGGGTTCCATTTTGTCATAGGGTGCTGTATGGCCTCCCATTGCTGCTGCCTCCACCGCCACACTGTGGCTCCACACTCTGGTTTTGGCCCCGTGACTGCCCAAATGAGTGAAGTGTGCGGTGATTCTAAGATCGACGGCACTCATCTGCATGTCATACTGACTGACAGTATTATTTCTCTTCCCCAGCAGACTCCAAGGGCATTTAAATTAAAGGTACAGTGTTCTGCACTAATATAAAGGCTCTCTGAAGCCTAGAAACACCCTTTTTATAAGTTAAATTCGCAGCGAATATATTCGACTCGAATCGAATTTATTCCGCGAATTCGCCGAATCAGCCGAATCGAATTTTTGAATAATTCGCTCATCTCTAATTAATACATACATATGGGTTTATATGAGATACACCTGACACTTCTTTTCTTCTTTGCCAAATTCTTTGACCCTTCTCCTCTATTATTTCTACGTTTCTGAAACCCTATACTAGTCTCTTTCCTCCAGAAACTCCCCTTCCCCCCCCTTTTTTTTTTTTTTAGATTCTCAAATGTTAACTATCCCACGGCATATCACTCAGTTAATGCGGAGGTGAAAGGTAAAGGGGTACCCATTTTACTTTCTAAAACGCTACTGTTTCAAATTACTGAGTCTCTCGAGGATCCTGAGGGAAGGTTCCTTTTTCTCAAAGGCACCCTCTTTAATAAGCCACTTACTTTAGTCAACATTTACAGTCCCAATACAGCACAAGTAGGCTTTTTTCATAAAATCTCCATGTTACTTGCTACATTTCAATCGGGTATTTTGATTCTTGGAGGCGATTTTAATGTAGCTCTGAACCCATTGGAAGATACCTCCTCAGGGGGTTTTCATCCATACCGTTCAAAGCATTTAAACAAATTAAAATCGAATTGAAAGACCTTCTCCTTCACGATACCTGGCTTACCCTCCACCCTTCGGACAAAGACTACACCTTTTACTCACTAACGCCATTCTAGAATCGACTATTTCTTTCTCTCGCAAAAAGATTTATATACCTTGAAGTCTGCCTCGATCGAACCAAAGATCCTTTCAGATCACCACCCGATTATGATGACTTTGCAATTCCTGGATACACCAGGCACATCCAAAATATGGAGATTAGACCCATTTCTCCTTACGGATTCATCCGTTACCCTCCAGATCTGTGATTCTTTGACAAATTACTTTCAAGAAAATACATCCACGGAAACGACCCCTCTCGTACAGTGGTAAGCGCACAAATGTGTAATACGTGGACTTCTAATGTCTATCTCGGCTTTGCGAAAACGTCTAGCTCAAGCGTCTTTTAACTCTTTATTGCAAAAAGTTTGTACACTTGAGTGCTCGCATAAACGATCTAAAGCCATAAGATCGGCCACCGAGCTAGATCAAGCACGAAAACAACTCCACGATGTCATGGAAAAGAAAACTAAACATAATTTTATTCTACAACAGAAACTTTTCTATGAACATGGAAATAAGAGTGGCAAATTTCTAGCCCGGGCTTTACAATCTAAAAGGGCAGCTCGGCACATTTATCAGCTCCATTCCAAACATGAACGCCTACTGAAAACATTGTCGGATATTGCGGCTGAATTTGAGGAATATTACTCTAACCTATACAACTTACCCTTACCATCTAAACCGACAGGAGATACTAGGCCACGTAAGACCATTATACAGGCCTTCCTCGCGTAATATCTTTCCAAATCGTTTTCAAGATCACAAGGAAAAGATTTAGAGGGAGCTCTGACGTTGCGGGAACTACAACAGGCTATTACACAGTTGAAACCTGGTAAAAGTCCAGGACCTGATGGATTTATCAATTCTTATTACAAGTCTTTTCTTGACATTTTATCACTTCCATTTCTACAGGCCTTCAATACATTAGACACACCAGGGCAGTCTATGCGCCATCGTTCTGAGGCTCATATTACGGTTATACCAAAAGAGCATAAGGACCAAACTTCCCCAGCGAATTACCGTCCGATCTCGCTATTGAACGTTGAACTAAAGATTTTTGCCAAAATTATGGCCAACCGTCTACTACATGTTATAGAATCCATCATATCACCGGACCAGGTGGGCTTTGTTCCGGGGAGAGAGGCTAGAGATAACACAATAAGGGTCATAAATATACATCATTGGTTAATTCAAAAGCAACAATCTGGATTCTTTCTCTCTTTAGATGCCGAAAAGGAGTTTGACAGACTAGCATGGGATTACCTAGAGGCAGTTTTGATTGGCATTGGACTGCCTTTGCGCTTTCTGACATTTATTATGTCTCTATATACAACCCCCACAGCGCAAGTGCGAGTTAATGGTCTCCTTTCGGATCCTTTTTTGATCTGCAATGGGACCAGACAGGGATGCCCATTATCACCCCTCCTATTCATTCTTACACTGGAACCTTTATTGAATTGCATTAAAGAGAATGATAACATCAAGGGGATTTTGATCAATGGCAAAATTAATAAAGTAGCGGCCTCTGCTGATGACATACTACTTTTCCTAACAGACCCACATATCACGTTACCTAATTTTCTACAAGATTTCAAATTATTTCAGTATTTGGCTAACTTTAAAATCAACTTTTCTAAATCCCAAGCTCTTAATGTCTCATTAACTCTGGATATGATTAGACAAGCGACATCAAATTTTCCTTTTACCTGGCAGTTTGAGGCTATCACTTATTTGGGAATCCAATTACCAACCCATCTTACAGAACTCTATGCCAAAAATTTTTTACCCCTCTTACATAACATCACCAAAGACCTTCAGACGTGGAATAAACCTTGGTTCTCCTGGTTTGGTAGAGCAGCTATACTTAAGATGAACGTGCTCCCCAGAATACTGTATCTACTGCAGACGATACCAATTCAATTACCAAACTCCTTCTTTAAATCATATAGAACGCTCTGTACCTCCTTTCTTTGGTATAATAAACGCCCAAGAATTAGCTTTACCCAACTTACTATGCCCAAGAAGAGTGGAGGTATTGGATTACCGGATATTACCCATTACTACAAGTCTTGTCACCTAGCTAGAATAGTAGATTGGACCACGAACCACATTCGTAAGGTCTGGGTTGGTTTGGAGGCTGATTTCTCAAAGATACCGCTTTCCACCTCCCCTTGGCTGAAAACCTCTCACGTTCCTTCTGAGTTTCGGGAACACCCACTTATAGGTCCCACTTTATGCTGTAGCTCTCAGTTGTTCCAGAAAAAAGAACTTTCTTCCTCTCCGAGCCCCCTAACTCCGATCAAAATGAATCCGGACTTTATACCAAGGATGTCTCCAACCTTTCTCGCCGGGTATAACCGAGAAGATAATCTAACAGTACATCAATTTTTCAAAGATACTAAGCTCTGATCTAGAGAAGACATTACAAAGGCGTGGCCATTCCTTACACTAATGCCTTGGATGTATAGACAAATCCACCACTTTTTACGAAACTCCCCACATCTAAAGGATTATTCAAGACCACTTACTCCATTTGAGAAACTCTGCTTTACAGACCTCCCCCAGAGGCATGTAATATCCAAGCTATATTCCTATCTTGAAAGTGCCAATACATCTCATTTTCGGAAGACCTGTGAGGCCTGGCTGCGTGATCTACAACTTCCAATCTCACCAGAGGACTGGGACCACATTTATGACCACATGCATAAAGGTTCCATATGTGTCTCTACACAAGAAAGCAACTATAAATTATTTTCCAGATGGTACAGAGTTCCATCTGTGATTCATAAATTTGATCCTAACGTTCCTAATTTATGCTGGAGATGTTACCAGGCAACAGGTACTCTTCTACATATATGGTGGGAATCTCCGCTGCTACAGCCCTTCTGGAGAAAAGTTCTGGACATAATCACACAAGTAACTATATACACCCTAGACTTTACCCCAGCACAATGTCTACTCCATCACTCCTCACTTCCTGTGAGGACTTATCGTAAGTCGCTTGCCTTACATATGATAAATGCGGCAAAGCAGTGTATTCCTGTTCATTGGCGATCAGACTATGTTCCCACCGTGCGAGAGTGGCTTCTTAGGATCATCAGGATCGCGGAAATGGAGGAGCTGATTTCAGTGGCAAAGGAACACCCTGAGAGATTCAGGAAGACTGAATTGTTGGACTCATTTCCAAACTACTGATACTTATCGTTTAATGAAGGAATGAACAAGAAGAGATTTGGAGACACGGAAAGCCTTTAGAACTTTCACCTCAGGAATAGCTCCATAAATGGAGCCTAACCGAACTGTATCCTTAATTAAAGATAGAATCTGTGACAGTTTGGCCGTTTGGCTTATTGATGTGACTGGTTTGGTTGCGCTTATTTAATTATAAACCCCATCCTCCCCCCCTTTTTTTTTTCTTTTTTCTTCTCTCTCCTTCCCCTCTTCCCTATATATTTGTCTTTTTTGCTCCCCCCCAGCCCATTATGATATTACTTTTCATATTCCTCTTCCATTCACGCGCTCTTCTCTTTTCTTTTCTTTCTCTCTTTCACAGCTTTTTCATATTCTAATTAATCATATTTTTCATAAGGTACAGAGTATTCATACATGTACAGGTGTGACAGTTATCTACAAAACTAACCTACACTTTTCGGATATGTAAACATAGGACATATATGCCTTGAGATGACACTTTTGTCTTACACTTCACAGTCCTGTTATTTGAGATCTCCCTACACAATGGACTAGTATACACCATACTTCTCTAACTTACATACTGTTATCATTATTTTTATGGTTATATATTATGCATCTGCCTTACTGTAGGACTTTGTTTCAGGATGATCTACAATTTACTTAAATGTCTTGGTCCCGTCTGCGTTACGGGAGAACATGTAAGAGGACATGCGCGGACTGCGATCCGTATCTGTATATGACTTGTTATGCCTTTCATATTTCAATAAACCCTTTTTGGAAAAAAAAAAAAAAAGAATAGAATGCATATGAATGTGCAAAATCATATATGACGGTGAAATCCACAAAATATATCTAAGGTGTAACCTAAGTACAACCTAAATCGGTGATTTATAAGTGGCAATCCTTAAAAAGTGCCAAATGAGTGATAAAATAAAATCCCACCACTACTGTGCTAAATTGCACAAATGACTAGTGATGTAGAAAATATACCTACAGATATATTCCGTGCCAAACTGGTAATTGCCAAGAAAACTACCCGAAAAAACACTTATAATGCTCATAAGTGAAGAAAAAAATTTTAAAAAGTGGTTAATCGTGAAAAACCACAAAGATAGTATAACACAACATAATCAAAAATGCAACATCCAAATTCTGCAGATAAATGACTAATAAAAGAAAAAATGTGAACCATATAGCAGTGACCCCTAATTGGTGATAAAATGAAAATTAGTGGCTAAATGACACTAATAGAAACTTTGTATGTAGTAAAGCGTTTATAAGCCACACAGCCTATAAACATAAAAAACAGGAAAGACAAATAAACTGCTTAACGTGACCCCAAATGCGGATAGAAATTGGAAATAAGTGATATATACGTGATTCCGTGACATAAAAAAAACAAAAATCATATAAAATGATATCCAATTTGTAGAGTGAATCTCATCCAAAATAAACTTAAAGCCCAAAACCACCTAAATGGTGGAGGTGTTTTGTAGTCCTTAGTGGATATACGTATATGAACTGTTAGACATAGGGAATCCCGTACTGAGCGAAATGCCCCCTCACCTCCATGAAGTGACCCCACAGGGTCAAAGCAGTTTTTCAAATCGTACCGCACAGTTCTGGAACCTGGACCCCTTCCCACAAGCACAAGATCCAACGCAGAGTCAATCCCCCTCACTGGTGGAAAAAGGCACCGCAAGCAGCCTCCGCAGAGATATCTAGGAAATAGCCAATCCTCATACAGCCAGAGAAAGAAAGGAAGATGCTGGTGGGATTTTATTTTATCACTCATTTGGCACTTATTAAGGATTGCCACTTATAAATCACCGATTTAAGGTGTACTTAGGTTACACCTTAGATATATTTTGTGGATTTCAACGTCATATATAATTTTGCACATTCATGTGTATTCTATTCTATATATCTTTTTATATATAATTTGATATCCATTAGTCAAATATTTAATGTGCATGTAGGTAACACTCTAAATGTAGTACTTTTCACGGTTATATATTATTTTCATGTGTATTCTATTCTAAATTAAATTTTGAGATTTATATGCTCTTTTTGTGATATTTTTCTGCTTATTTTATTCCAAAGGATTAATTATTAGCAAAGCACCAAGTTACTATATTTCAATATTATCCATTGTGGTATGTGGTAGGGTGTTAGCGGCTATATTTAGAGGCTGACATTCTGAGCGCAGGAGGATTATATAAATACACATAACTTACTATTGTTTTACATTTTATGCAGCATATTACATTGCACCAGGGGCGGACTGACCATTTGGAAACTCGGGCACTGCCCGAGGGCCCGGGGTCAGTAGGGGGCCCCATGAGATGCCCCTGGTACCTTTTTCATAGGCTTTGTTGAGTTTGGGCAAGGACACAGGGGCCCCATGATCCCCTATTGCCCGGGGGCCTCATGAGTTGTCAGTCTGCCCTTGCATTGCATAATAAAAGTGTTTCAAAATTTTCTTACGAAATAATAGCAGTTTTACAGAAATGCTTTCATTGACGCGCAGTCATCATTTTTCAGTGTTTGTTTTGGATGTTCCGCTTGTTTGAAGACCTTGTCCCAAAACAAAAGTCCCTGTGGGGAATTTTCACTCTAATTACACAGGAATTAATCACCTGGATCCACCTAGTGATAATAGAGTAAGATATTGAAAACAAAATTGTCATTTTGCATGTTTAACAGCAACTTAGAAACAAGAAAGTTGTTCTTCAACATCAAAGCTAATGAATAGACTTTTTTTTTACTGGAAGATTCTTTTTATTTAGCCTGTACACTGAGTTCTGTGGAATGCATGGTGAGACAATACACAAAAAGATAAGTATTTTATAGTGTTTTTGTACTTGCAATGTAATATAGGAAAATACATGTATTTGTAATTTCAAGTATCAGTCTCCAGTTACTCTTTATTGTGTTTTAGCAAGTGTTTTATATAAAACAACCTTAATCTCTTCAAGTTGCAAATAGGGCTAATGGATGTGTGAATTCCCCCAGAACTCCCTACATTTGTCAGCAGATTAGGGACGAGCAAAGCTGCCTAGCTTCAAATAATTGTGGGGTTCTTCGAATGGCATGGTTTTGTACCAATGTCCTCGACAAGCAGTGGTGTTCAGAGCAATGCCGTGTCAGCTTCTGCAGCGGTTACACCGCCAGCACCAATAAGGCAGCCACGGACACCAAGAAGGCAGATATAGACTCAGATGGGGTACGTTTGTTAGATTCTGCAAAATGGGAAGTTTATGTTTGCTTCAAGGGCCTGCTAGGTGCGCATCTCAAGCAGGAGGTGAAGGAGGGTATGGAAAGGTGAACATGCCAAGATCTTCTTATTACTGCCCCTTGAAAAGTTTAATCTGGACATAGTTAAGCCTGACAAAAGTAAAACAGGAGGAAGAGAAACAATGTTATCGCTTGATTCCCAGAACATTCTATAATTGGCTTCAGGCATTTACCATTCTGGCCAGTGTTATAGGGTAGAAGTCACCCGAGCATTGCTTGGTGCTTATCTGTTATTTAGACTCCATCAGTGAAGCTCAGAGCTTGTATAGGGGCGTGATTTGGCTGAGGTATGATGAGCAGTTTAGGCAGTGAAAGGAGGTTAGATCCTTGTTTAGGTAGAGCCACAAAAATATTAGTTTGTAGATGAAACTCATGACTCAAGCAAGGGGACCTAATGCTCCCTTTCAGGGAAGGGGGGCTGGGGGTGGAACCACAACCTCAACACCATTGGCTGCAAAGCACAAGTGGTTCTGTTGGCAGTTTCACAACGAAATTTGCAGATTCAAGGGATCCTAGCGTTTTCGTCACGAATGCTCTGGATGCGGAGGTTCACATCTGTTCGCTAAGTGCTTCAAACAGGGAATAGGAAAATCATTTGAGGCTGGAGGACTCCAGTTAGGGTTGAAAAACTAGAACCGTTTCAAGGTAGGTATCCAAACTGGGAAGTCATTTTATTTCAAGCGTTTTCTGAAGGTTTTAAGATTTCTTGTAATTTGTCCAGTGTTCCTTCGGTCTCAGATAATTTACAATCTGCTAAGCTTCACTCTGCAGTGGTTTCTAAAAAATGGCTAAGGAAGTTTCTTTGGGGAGGATGGCTGGCCCCTTCTCTTCCCTGCCTTTGGACGAGTTGGTTGTTTCTCCCCTAGGGTTGGTTTCTGAAGAAGGAACCCAATACATTTTACCTTATACATCATCTCTATCACCCCAAGGGTGGTTCAGACAATGATACCATTGATTGGGGTTTGGGTGCTGTATCCTAGGCATCATTAAATTAGGCAGTTGAGTGGATGCGCAAGTTTGGCAAGAACATCTTTTTGGCCAATACAGATATTGAGGTGGCCTTCCACCTGTTGCTGGTACATCCTCAAAGTTTCAGTCTGTTGGGTTACGTCTGTAAGGGTCAGTACTTTGTAGATATTTGTTTACACATGGGTTGTGTGATTTCTTATTTCTTGTTTGAAACTTTCAGATCTTTCTTGAAGTGGGTGGTGAAGGATGTGTTGGGTTTACATTCCATTATCCATTACATGGACGATTTCTTGGCTATCAGCCCTCTAGGTTCAAAGACCTGCCTTACATTATTAGCCACACTTCAACATTAATTTTTTTAGGCATTGTTATTGGCACCTTGGTAAGATAATGCCGTTTCCACTTGGCAAGCTTGAAGACCTGCGAGGGACATTGCTCTCAGCAGCAGGAAAATACAATTGCGCTCCCTTCAATCTCTCCTGGGTAAGTTTAATTTTGTCCGGTGCATCATGCCAATGGGCAGGATTTTTGCAGGATATTGGCAGCATATACTGCCAGGATCATGCATCCGCATCATTACATTAGATTGAACAGAGAGCATTAGGATGACTTATGGGTGTGGGAAACGTTTCTTGACAAATACAATGGACGCTCCTTGTGGACAGATACAGCAGTTTAAAATTTCAGTTTGGACTTGTATACGGATGTTGTAGGTTCAGTGGGGTACATGGCATTTTTTCATGGTCGTTGGAGTGCGGGAAGCTAGCCAGACTCATGGAGGGTTGCTGTATTTCTAGGCAATTTGGTGCTGCTGGAGTTGTTTCTCATAGTGTTGGCGGTTGAGTTAAAGGATCAGGAGTTTAGGAACAAGAGGGTCAAGTTTCATTACAACACTATGGGGGTAGTACAGGCCATTAACAACATTTCAGCATTCTTCCCACCAATAGTTAATTTGACATTTGGTCTTACAGTGTCTGCGTTTGAATATTTATGTACATACTGTACACATGATGGGAGCTGATAGCCCAGTGGCTGATGCATTATCTTGCTTTCAATGAAGAGATCCCATCAGAGGCAGAGTAACATGCAATTCCCTGCTCAAGCCACTTGTAGAACATCGCTTTCACATGTAACTAGCCCAATTTGAAGTTTTGTTTGTCTATCCACTTATGAGTCTGTACGCTTATGAGAAGGTTTGGAGTGAACATCTGGTACGTTTGGTGGGTGGTTGCTTCATGGGTGAAGATCACTTATACACATTGCTGTATTTTATTGGTAAGAACTTTGAAGAAGGGGGTCTCTGTATCAATGTTGAACCGTAAGTTTGCTAACCTAGCTTTTTTATTTCAGTTGTCTGGTTTTCTGGATGTTACTCAGATATTTTTGGTTAGGAGAGGCAGATACGTGCCAGATTCACACCGCCCTGTTTCCTTTGAGATGCTGGGCACCATCTTGGGTTGTCTGTTGGATGTTTATTTTTCCTCTTACAAAGCTGTACTCCTTAAGGCAGCATTCATTCTGCCCTTTTTTGAGGCTCTAAGGGCTAGCAAACTCATGTGTCCAGGCATGAAGGTGGGGGGAGGTAGTCTCAGACATTGTTTTAAGTGGAGATATGGTTTCTTTGCTCATTAGGAAATCGAAAACTGACCAGCAGGGATGTGGTTCGCAGGTGGAACTAGGAAGGGTTCCCAACTTCTCTTTGTCTGGTAAGTGCAGTTCGGGAATGGTTGGAGGTCAGGTTGGCCTGGTCTTTTCCTGATGCTTGTGGACAGTTGTCTAAATTTCAATTTGGTTTGGTTTTTATTGACTGCGGGTTTTCAACTGCATGCATTTTCCTTTCACTTGTTTGGGATTTGGGAAGCCACTGAGGCGGCCCACCGGGTCTGGATGATCAGGTGGTGCAGCATATAGGTTGTTGGAAATTTTAGTATTTTCAGCTGTATGTTCAACCTCATCATTTATAATATGTTGAAAGGTATCTATTTGTTTGTCGCCTCCCTCTCTGTAGGTGGTCTGGGTTGTTTGTTTCTCTTTATCTGCTTTGTTTATGTATTTTCTTTCTTTTTACAAAAAATTTCACTTTTATGTCTTGGTGTGTTACCTGGTGTGTTTGTGGAAGTGTTCGCTTACTTGCTCACAGTTGCTTGTTATGTTTAGATTCAGAATGTTTGGAGTGGATCCTTGGCCCCTCCTATGTTTTTTGAGGTGCCGAATGGGCAGACCAGAAGGCAAGCAGTTAGACTTTGCTAGGTGGATTGGGGTACCAGGCATATTGTGGTCTAGAAAGTTACCGGAGGTGCATCATTATGCCAGGCTGGATAGACCCCGTGATGTTTTGTTGTTGTATGTAAGGGGTAATGATCTTGAGTTCTGCTCCATGCAGGAGTTGATTAAGGATATCAAATTTGATTTTTTTCGCTTAAGATCCTATTTTTACACAGATACTATTTGGATCTGGTCTGACATCATGACTGGTTCTTGGTTTGTTCAGTGGAGAAGCTCAACAAAGATAGAATTAAGATTAGTAAGGTGTTCAGGTTTGTTGTTAGAAATGGTGACTTGGCGGTTCGACATTTGGAATTAGAGCATGATACATGGCTGTTTTTGGGAGGACATGGGGTTCACTTGAATGCGATGGTAGTTGATAATTGACAACAATGGACCCATCTCAGGTATGGGTGTGTCTTCCCTACTAAATGTCTGCAGTAATATATTATTGGTTAATGAACTGTATTGGGTGGTAAATTGGTTAGCAATTGTCCCTGAGGTGGTGTAATTGTGGCTGGGGGCCTTGACATGCAAGTTGGTGGCAGATACAGCTGGTTTTTCGATCACATGTGCCTTCAAAAACCTAAGACCCTTTTAGAAAGGTCAGTTGTTTATATTATCATTATTACTTTTGTTTATATAGAATGTAATATTATAAAGCTGTATTGTTATTTAATAAAAAGCTGATATGGCCATTTCAATACAAATAAAGATGTTCTGGTCGGAGTTATTCAGGTCACATTGCTTGTAACATCCTGGGATAATTCTTGATATGGTCACAGTAGCCATAACATTGGCAAAACCCCCAGTCATGTATTTTATTGGTGTTTTATGTAAAACAACTCTAATCTCTTCAAGTTGCAAATAGGGTAAGGGATGTGTGAATTCACCCAGAATTCCCTGCATCTGTCAGCAGATTTGGGATGAGCAAAGCTGCCTGGCTTTAGTTCTTAGCAGGTTTTTCCAATCCTGTTTTAAATCTGCAAAACCAGTTCTTGTCAGCAAACCCCACTTAGGTCTGTGGGGATTAAGTTTGATACTAAATAATAGGCCTTTTCAAGGCTATGGGCAAGCTGCTGTTAAAAAGGGATAGGAATCTGGACACTGTCATTGGGGACATATAACAAATTGAAAAAAATGTAAAATACGTTTTAGCGGGGAGAGGGTCATTTTGTTATTACTTTAAGGGTGACATGTGAAAAATGTGCGTGGGAGATGCCATTAAGCTGTAGTTATGTGTTATGGAGTTGCATGGGAATAGGAGATCCCTTCAAGCTATAGTCGTGTTATGGAATTGCATGGGAGTAGGAGATGCCTTCAAGCTCTAGTTGTGTTATGGAGTTACTGTAAATGTTACGGAGTAGTATTGATGACACTGTATTCTATCATCACATATTTTTAATGTGTAATTTGGGGGAAGTTCTTTCTGACCCCTAAAAAGCATAGGATATTTTTAGTGTAAGCCAATTAATTAATTTGGACTCTTTTATAATTTGGTCTGGCTATCCCTCCATTTGTGCATGTTTTTTCTTGTACGCTGCTTGGCACCAACAGGAGGGTAGTTTTCTCTGATGTGAGCAGCTTAACCTGAGTCATTGTGCTCTCCAAATGTTTTTGTCCTCTTGTGACTTTGTATTAATTCATATCAAAGTCCAAGTGCCTCTTGAAATCTCCTGCTCCTGTCTGCCACACTCACCCTGTGACATATTCTAATAAGAAAAACTATAACCTCCTGTGCTGATGCACATTGTCCAGGCAAATTCTATTTTTAAGTGGACCTTACATGAAAATGGAGCTTTTGGTCTATTGAAAGCTCTGTATTTCCCCAAAATCAAATTGTCTGCAATGGTGATTTAAAACTTAGACTGTTGCTAAAAATAATAAATACCTTGGCCCCAGCTTCTAATTCTTTCGGGCGGCACAAGGTGACATCACTTTGCCCTACTGCTGCCTCATACTATAACTGGCTGCCTAAAATTCAACAAGAATACACTCTAGCCCATTGCAGGCCCATATTCTTGAGGGATTTTAAGTGAGCAGTTTTCCCAGTAGGCAGCGGTGAGCTACTATGACTTGATCTGTGCCTCCAGGTAGCAAGATATTTTTATTCTATATAATATCAGCTTTTTTTTTAAATCCCCTTTGCAGATGATTTGACTATGAGGGAAGGGAATTTTAATAGAGGGATCTTTCCATTTTCAATTAAAAAAAAGGTCGGTGAAAATACAATTGTAGCCAGCAACAAATAGGAAATATGTCATTTGAAAAAACGCATGCAGCCTGTTATCACTGTAGTGCATGTAAAGAAGGGCAGGCTGTAAAGAGGCTGCAGGACATCAGCAGCATTAAGATATATAAAAAGATAAAAATGATGAAAAACCTACTCCCACCCAAAATTCCCCAATAATTGATTACCTATATGGCATTCAGTAGGGATTTACATCTACTTTAACGGACTTACCGATGTCTACAAGCCCTACGCTAATCTCTCCCTACGCACTTTATCAGCAGCACTTCCTATGCACTCCAACTAAAGCAAATCTTTATGCATGTGGTATTAAAAAAAGAATATTTGGGAACTGGGGAAAGTTCAGAGAATTGGAATTTCACTAAAAATGAAGGGGCTGGGTTAATCAAGAGCGCCCTTATTATTTTTAGCCAGCTGACCTAAGCTCAAAGACCAGGCAGTGCATTATGGTTAGTATTTGCTGGGACTGCCAACACATGGGATTTGCCATGTTTATCAGGAGTCTGGGAATCAGAGACCATGACAATATTTTTATAAGGTGAATGTAGTGGGGTTTAGTATTGCACAGTGACAGTGTGTTAGATGTAGCACCTCCCTAGGTAGGTGCTAGGTTTCTACAGTTACCTTTAGTTTGGTCTTTGATAGGTAAAATAACTGTGGTCAGTGTGACTGTCATTATTTGTTAGATAAAAGCATAGTAGGCTCACTGCACTAGCACATTATGAAAGATTTATCTGAAAGCAAAGCCCTCCAGCACTGTCACGGCTCCCCAGGGCTTCCATTTTCACCAGGTCTTCCTTTCCGGGTTCCTGGGCTGCAGGTGTTTGACTGGGAAAGCCGCGGTGACATTACTCCCACAAATATGCGCAGGAGTCTCAGGCCATGGTACAACTCTCTCAATGGACAGCAGGCCGTCTATTGAGAGCACAGTGCACATGCACTGGTGACATCACCAGCACTGTTGAAGTAAATATCTCCTAAACAGTGCAGGTTTAGGAGATATTTGCAATATCTACAGGTAAGCCTTATCAAAGGCTTACCTGTAAGTAAAACATGAAAAATTGCATTACTACCACTGTTCTGTCTTGGCATCGGTTGTACTTGTGGCGAGATTCGTTTAGACCCAGTCTGTAAGAATGTGTGCAGCAAGTTGAATGATTGCCTTAACAGATAGTTTACTCAATGAATAACAACTTCAGAAGTGTTTCCCAATGCTTCTTTATGCTTCAAGGTAGCAAAGGTATGAACATAGAGGTGTTTTCATAGGTAAATTTCTAGTGATGTTACACAGCTCCCTCACTCCACAGTCTTTTGATAACTACTATACAAAATGAAGTTACAACAAGAAATAGAGGGTAGAAGCAACCAACTAGTCAGAAACAGCAGGGGTGTGTGGATGATACCAAATAGCATTATAACATAACATGTAAATAACAACTGCTAAACAGTAAAGCTGCGTGGCAGCACACTCCCCGTCTGGTATCGGGAGATACCACTACACAATTATTTTTTCCTTTTAAAATACTGTTAACGTTGCATACAGTAAAATACTATCTAACCTTCTCAATTCTGCAAGTTAGCTATATTAGAGGTCTTGAGTGACTCCCTCGCATAACACTGAATCAGAATTACTAGAAGCAGGCATAATTAGGACAATCTCAGTGACAGGTCTGAGGAAGGTTTTTGAGTCTCCATCCTTAACGATCCTGACTTCCACACTTCGGACTCTTCCATCATCACTGGCAATGGCTTTTGTAATAAGTCCAACTAGCCACTGGATCCGGTGAGTTTGCTGGTCTTTTAGTAGGACTAGGTCCCCTTCCTTTAAGTTGGGCTTCTGGGTTTGCCACTTTTTACGTCCTTGGAGAAGAGTGAGGTATTCCTTCCTCCATCTGTCCCAGAAACGATCTGCAAGGTATTGTGCGTATGTCAATGGTCTTGAGTTGATTATTGCTGCGACCTCAGCAAGGAATGTGGTGAGCACCTCATGGGTAAGGCGTGAAGAACTCATGTCAAGCAACATTGAGTCCAGTATGCGCCTTGCCATCCCAATCATGCGTTCCCATGCTCCGCCCATGTGCAAAGAGTGTGATGGGTTTAATTTCCATACGCAGCCTTGATCACTCAAATAATTTCCAACTTGTTGTTGGTCCATCTGTAACTCTCTGCAAGCACCAATGAAATTAGTTCCACAATCTGATCTCAACAACTTTACAGGACCTCTTAGAGCAAGAAATCTTAGAGCGTTGATAAAACTTGAAGTGTCTATTGACTCAATCACTTTGATATGTACAGCTCTTACACTTAAGCAAGTGAACATTACAGCCCATCTTTTGCTGTTGACTTCACCACCACGAGTTCTTCTGGCCGTTACTATCCATGGTCCAAGCACATTGATCCCAACATATGCAAAGGGTGCATCTTCACTCAGTCTGTCTGCGGGTAGGTCAGCCATCTGTTGATACTGCTGTCTGCCTCTTAACCTCTGACATTTGACACAGTTATGAATAATCGTGGCTATTTGTCTTTTCACTCCAATTATCCAGAACCCTGCAACTCTGATGGCACCTTCGGTATAGTGTCTTTGTCAGGGCCTGGACTTGAACCTGGGACTTCTACTGTGTTAGGCAGTAACTCTTCTCACTGAGCTACCTAGGATGCTGGACAACACTCTGCCTCATCTATTGGATAATCCTGCCTTGTGCCTTGTTTGCTCTTGAACCTTGAACTCCTTGCTCCTCCCATGAACTTCCTATATAAGCCATGTCCTTGGACTTCCTCCTTGCCAGATTAATGTGCCTTCCCAGCCAATATCCCGCTACTGTTCCTGCTGCTGTCTACACCTCCGCTACTGATCTTTGGCTTGTTCCTGACCACGATTTCATCTCATCCTAACGTACTATGATTGATCTGCTACCATTTGTGACCGACCCTTGCCTTGTGACTGACTCTGCTTTCGTCTGATCCCTAACCTGTTGATCCGCTATTTGTTCCCAGTCTGCTCATTCCCTGGTGGGGTGATTCTGAGATCTGCGACCTGGTATTAACACGCAGCCCAATCCATCGCCACCATTAGGAGCTCTGGTGAATACCGGTTAATACTTAGACCCCGCACCTCAGGTGAGCCTGCATCATTCCCAGGGGGATCCGCTGGTGTACCTATCCTGCTGGTTTCAGGTAAGCCTTTTACTGCTATAGCAACTGGTCTCTGAACCTGACCTTACACCGTGACAGTCTTACTTGATGTCTGACTCTCTCATGGTAATGCCGGATAATCAAGGTTGCCAAATGGTGGTTTCTTGGTACTATCAAAGGGTTCTGTTCCCTTCTTAGCAGGTTTGACCTATTCAGTCGTCCCCCAACTCTAAGCATGCCTTCATTGTCGATTATTGGGTTCAGTGTGAATAGTGGGCTACCCTTTGAGACTGGTCTATTGCCTCTCAAACACTTAATCTCTTCTGCAAAGACTTCTTCTTGCACACAACGTATGATGAATAACTCTGCCTTCTCATACTCTAACGCATTGGGTGACTCCTTGCAAGTGTGCCATCCATGACAAGACGATGTCTGGTTGGACTTGCGGAAAATCTGTGCAATATGACTCAATCTTGCTATAGTCTTCACCAATCTTTTCCAAGAGAAACGTTCAAAACGTCTTACCTCCAAGTTTCTTCTTGAGCAGATGTTAGAACTCAATGTTATAACTTCAGGGCGGATTTCGTGATCAGTGTCTGGATCCACCAGGTAGAAATCGATATCTTCTTCTGAGTTTGTAGAAGATTGGTCTGTTAAAAACTTGGGTCCTGAAAACCAAATGGTTTGTGTGAGGACAACTGCTGGCACTGACCTTGCGGCAATGTCGGCGGGATTCAAACCAGTCGGGACATAGTTCCATTGTTCAGGTCTACTGATTTTTCTTATTCGTTCTACCCTGGTAGCCACGTACACATAGAACCTTCTTACACTGCTGCATATGTAGCCAAGTACGACCTTGCTGTCAGTGTAGTACTTAACCTGATCAATTTCAGTGTCCATTTCATTTTGCAGGAATTCTGCAACTTCGACAGCTAGGGTTGCTCCACACAATTCTAATCTTTTAATAGTGTGAGCCAGTTTTGGAGCTAACTTGGCTCTTCCTAGAATAAACCCAACATGGGATCTCCTGGGGGGATCTATGATCTTGAGATAAGCCACGGCCACTATAGCCTCGGTGGACGCATCACAAAAGATATGATTCTCTTTCCTCTGACTTCTTGAAGTTGAAGTAGTTGAATAGCAGTGTGGGATATTAAGTTCTTCCAGTACTTTCAAGGAGTCTCTCCATTTCTCCCATTTAGGTAGTAGGTCTACTGGCAGAGGGGCATCCCAATCTGTCACTCTCTCAGTAAGCTGACGAAGTATGGATCTCCTTTGGACGGTAACTGGAGTCACAAAGACTAGGGGATCGTAAAGGCTATTGACAGTTGACAGGATTCCTCATCTGGTGAATGGCTTCTTGGTGTCAGAGACCTGAAAGGTGAATGCATCTGAAGTTACGTTCCAGAGAAGACCGAGACTCCTTTGCGTGGGTAGGGCATCTACTCCCAAATCCAAATCCTTCAAATCTTTAGCATGATCTTCTGGATTAAAAGCCTTCATTACTTCACTGCTATTAGATGCGATCTTATGAAGCCTTAAGTTAGCAGTCAACAGGAGCTGTTGAGTTCCTTTTATCAGATTGATGGCTTCTTCGGGTGTTGCAAAGGATTTCAGACCATCATCTACATAGAAATCTCTCTCAATGAATTGCCTGGTGGCAAATCTAAATTCCTTTTCCCCTTCCTGTGCTGTTCTTCTTAGTCCATAAGTTGCCACGGCAGGAGATGGACTATTGCCAAAGACATGAACTCTCATGCGATAATCCATCACCCGATCATTAATGTCATTGTTGCGGTGCCACAAGAATCTGAGATAATTTCTGTGGTCTTCTTTGACTATGAAACAGTGGAACATCTTTTGGATGTCAGCTGTCACGGCAATGGGTTCCTTCCTGAACCATATCAACACTCCTACAAGGTTGTTTGTTAGATTTGGACCCATTAGAAGAACGTTGTTTAAAGAAGTTCCCTTGAACTGAGCGCTTGAGTCGAAGACGATTCTGATTTGCTCCGGTTTACGAGGATGGTAGACTCCAAAGGATGGAAGGTACCAGCATTCTTCACCTTCTTCAAGGTCTGGTGCTGGCTCGGCATGATGGTTATCTAGAATCTTCTGCATGAATGCTAGAAAGTGCTCTTGCATCTCAGGTTTGTTGCGAAGAGTTCTCTTAAGTGCAGCAAATCTGGCTAAAGCTTGTTCTCGATTGTTAGGGAGAGTGAGCCTTGGTACACGAAAGGGTAATGGAGCTAACCAACTGTTGGAGTTGTCCTTGAAGAACTCTTCATTCATAATCTTGATGAACTCCTTGTCTTCGACCGAAGGAGCAATCTTGTTGTCATCACAAGTAGTCTGGTACACTGCATCACCAAGATTCTTGTGAGAAGTGAGCTTGCAAGTAATGCCTTGGAGTGCTTGAAATGGAACTTCAGGATTGAAATCAAGTCTTTCCTTCACATAATAGTGCAATGGACATTTCATCGATCGATAGGTGTATGATCCCTCTACATTAGTTTTGTAGGAAGCTACATCCAAGAACTTGTGAGATCGATCTAAACAAACGTCTCCTATTATCACCCATCCAAGATCAAGTTTCTGGGCATAAGGAGTATCATCGGGACCGTTACATAACTCTCTTATTTTATGAACTCTAGGAATGTCTCTCCCTAGAAGAATCAAGATCTTCGCATCCTTGTTAAGTGTAGGAATGCATTTAGCAATGTGGCTCAAGTGAGGTTGATGACATGCAACCTCAGGCGTGGGAATCTCTTCTCTGTTGTTCGGTAGTTGATCACATTCGATTAGAGTAGGAAGAGGAAACTCTATGTTCTCATATTCTGATGCCACTATGAAGCCATGGGCTCTTCTTCCAGAAGTATTGACCCTTCCTGCGCATGTCTGCAAGGTATAGGACCAGGCCTCTCCATGAATGTTGAACAAGTCGAAGAATTCTGTACTTGCCAACGAGCGACTGCTCTGATCGTCGAGTATGGCATACATTTTTATAGCATTTTGTGGACATCCTTCAGGAAAAACCCTTACAAGACATATCTTGCTGCAAGACTTGCTATGAAGCCCTTCTCCACACACCTCTGTACATCTTGTGGTTACGGGGTTGGCATGTTGCTCAGTTCTCTCCCCGCCATCATCTGAGGTGGTCTTGGGGTTGCTGCCGAGTGAAGGTTTCCCTTTGAACAGGTCTGAATGAAGAGCGTCCACATGCTTGGCACTGTTACACAGGGAACATCTGATGGCAATCTTACAGTCTCTAGCGAAATGATCGGATGATGCACAACACTTGAAACAGATATTATGTTCTCTGAGAAATGTCTTGCGTTCTTCGATAGGCTTGTCCTTAAACGCACGACATTTGGAGAGAGAATGTGGTGCATTATGAATGGGACACTGTTGATCAAGCTTGCTTGCCTTGGTATCTTGTAATTTAGTTTCTGTAGCCAAGACGTTGGATGTGATAGCGGTCTTCCTCACGGCAATAGGATGCCTTAAGTCCTTGAATTTACTGTTGGTGGCAATACCCTTTGAAGTAGTTGAAGGAAAGGTGGTTGTATCTGGATACAGGAAGCTTGGGTCATTCTTGGTTCTTGCGATCTTCCTGACGAACTCTGCAAAATTGGAAAAGGGGGGAAAGGAAACATGGTGTTCATATTTATACTTCGATCCTACGGTAGTCCACTCTCCCTGGAGATGACTAGGCAACTTTGCTACAATAGGATTTTCACCCTGTGCAGTATCTAAATAGCTAAGACCTGGCAAACTAGGATCTGACTTAGCAATTTCAAGTTCATGAAGGAGGTCACCTAACTCTCTAAGCCTATGATTGTCCTTAACAGAGATCTTAGGAAAGTCTTTTAGTCTCTGGAATAAGGCAGATTCAATGACTTCGGGGCTCCCATAGTCTTGTTCCAGACGTTCCCAGGCAGCATTGAGGCCTGCTTCAAAGTTATAAATGTAGACGGATTTAAGTCTCTTTCCTTTTTCTGTAGATTGACGCCCCAACCACCTTATTAGTAAGTCAAGTTCTGCTTGAGGTTCAATGTCCAAGTTCTCGGTTACAGCCTTAAATGTAGATTTCCAACTCCTATAGTTCTCTGGGTGGTCATCGAATCTAGACAGTCCAATAGTAATTAACTCTCGCCCAATCATGTACTTGCTGAACTCTGCAATATCAACCCTTTCAGTTTTTACATCCACAGGTGATACTGATGGTGCACCATCTTGAATCATGGTTGGTATCTGATGCTGGCTGATAGGTGGAGAGAAAGGTATTGCAGATGGGTTCAATCCAGGTAAGGGTCTTGTGTCTGAAGATCTCTGTGCATTTGAAGTTGAAGTTAACTGTATTACAGGAGGTATAGCGTTCTCTCTGTAGTCTTCTGTTGTGCCCTTGAAAT
Source organism: Staurois parvus (assembly GCF_062004578.1). Lineage (NCBI taxonomy): Eukaryota > Metazoa > Chordata > Amphibia > Anura > Ranidae > Staurois > Staurois parvus. The sequence goes on along the minus strand of NW_028318547.1, from coordinate 2,431,357 downwards.
CTCTATTCACATATGGTTGTGGTGGCACATGAGCTGGATAGGTTGGTACACTTAATTTTGTGGCACGCGGTAGTTGTGGAGTGTCTCTGTTGGAAGGTGCGTCTGGTTGGTCAGCTTGCTTTGACGACTTGTTGTCTTCCGATTGACTTGCTGGATGATTATGGAAAGAATCTCCAACTGTAAGTGGAACTGTATCGTCGTGGTTCTGGGTTAAGACAAACTGCAGAGTCCTTTCAACAGGGTCTTGACAAGCAGCCAAGCTGGGACAATATGCTCCTTCTTCTTCTAAAAGGGCTTGTTCCAAGATGGATAATTCCGCTAAGGCTACTTCCTTTTATCTATTCTTCTGAAGGATTTCTAGCTGAGCCTCTGATTATGCTTGTATTCTTACTTGAATGCATTTAGCTTCTGCTTCAAAGGCTGCTTCCTTGCATTTAGCTTCTGCTTCGAAGGCTGCTTCATTGCATTTAGCTTCTGCCTTGAAGGCTGCTTCTCTTTCAGAACAGGTGGCTTGAACCTGGGCTACTGAAACCTTTTGGCGAGCTTTGAGTATTTGGTCGCTCAGTGTTGACCTTTCAGAGCAGGACCGCAATGACTTAGAAGATGATTTATGATATGAGCGGGCAGATCTATTTGATTTTCCTGGGTGTCTGGAAGAAGCAGATATACAGGATGTAGTTTCATGTAGTTGTGCTAATCTACCCTCTATCTGTGATCTGTGTCTTTGCTTCAAGATAAGTGATATGTCTCTGCTGGTCAGTAGAAATAAAGTTCTTTAATTCTAGTGAAGCTTCCTCTACATTGTAATGTGACAAAAGGGAAGAGTACTTTTCAGAAAGTCTTTTATAATTCTCAAATGCCTTCTTAACCCTTGAGAGGGCAGTGTTCAATTGCTCAGAATTGTTGCTAGTTTCATTACTGGCTGTTATACAACTTAAAGTTTTTTTCTCCCATAATGCAGTCAGGTTACTGTATGTCTCTTCCTTACTTGCATCATAAGCCTCCCTTGCCTTCAAAGATGGATGAGGGGCTCTAACAGGACGGGCAGAATGCAGCATGGAGCCTGTTTTATCTTGATTACATGCAGGTGACTCATAAGTGGGATCTCTGTCAGACATAATGACAAGTGCTGTAGTTTTAGTGTCTCATTGGAAAGCTGCAGAAGCTCAGCTCTGTAAGTAGTTACTTTTATTTGCAAGCAGGCTGAGCTGGGGAGCTGAATATTTGTTGCAATGAGGCAGCTAGAGCAGCAGCCTGGCTCACACTCCACTCAGTGCACAGTAAGAAGATAACGTCTTGTCTATTTTTCAAACAGGAGAATGGTTACTCACAGTTCTGACGCTGCAGAGATGGCTGTGTGATGGATTCTCATGGAAATTTACTGGAAATTTACTGTTCTGTCTTGGCATCGGTTGTACTTGTGGCAAGATTCATTTAGACCCAGTCTGTAAGAATGTGTGCAGCAAGTTGAATGATCGCCTTAACAGATAGTTTACTCAATGAATAACAACTTCAGAGGTGTTTTCCAATGCTTCTTTATGCTTCAAGGTAGCAAAGGTATGAACAAAGGGTTCATACCTTCAAGGTATGAGCAAAGGTGTTTTCATAGGTAAATTTCCAGTGATGTTACACAGCTCCTTCACTCTACAGTCTTTTGATAACCACTAAACAAAATGAAGTTACAACAGGAAATTGAGGGTGGAAGCAACCAACTAGTCAGAAACAGCAGGGGTGTGTGGATGATACCAAATAGCATTATAACATAACATGTAAATAACTGCTTAACAGTAAAGCTGCGTGGCAGCACAACCACTTTAAAGGGACACTGCTCTGGGGCTCTTAAGAAGTTACTACAACTACTACTACTACTACTGTCTTAAGCTGAAGTCCACTCTTTGATTCAAGCAAGGACTCCAACATAGCTTATCCTGAAGATTAGATAATGTCCTCAAATGTATATAATTCCTATTTTTGGAGTATTCCACTCATCTCCCTCAACCCTATCCAAGTTCTCCAAAAATAAAAACAACAACAACAACACCCCTAGAGTGGTTATTGGAGAAACGTGTGAATGAGACTATGTTCCTGGCTGTGGGACAAAGTATTTGTAGAGAACCTGGTCAGAAATCCTATGGCCCCTACGGGAGTAGAGCTATATATGTAATGGCCACAGTTGTTATGATTGTGTAGCACTATCCCCGAAAGGGCTGAGTGATGCTTGTCACCTGGAACTGCCCTGACCTTGAAAGCATCCCGACCCTTCTGACACTCTAGTTTCAGACATGGATTAGGCAGAAAATGTTCAGTAACCTGGTCACCAACAATACCCAGCACAAAGTAAAAGCAATAAACATGGATTTTAGTAATCACTGTTGTATTGAGTATTTCAAAGTAATTCAAGATAATTGTAGAAAACAATCAGCTTGCAGCAATACACAGTCAGGTGAAGTACTGTAAGTAGTAGATTTAGCACAGATAATAATGAATAGGTAAGGAAAAAAACAATATAATGAACCAATATGAAGCAGTATAGGTTATAGCGATGCTTCCTAAGGGTGCAGCACCTGCTGTAGAAAGGAAACCTGTACTGAGCAATTAGACTATTCGGGGCCACTGGTGCAGTATCAGGAGAAAAGATAATGGTTCTATATGAATAAAGAATTAACACTTAAAATATAAGAGCTAGTAATAGAGTCAGGCCTCTAGACAGTAAAGGTAAGGTAGCAAAATCTTCTTAGCTGAACTGGGAGTAAAGGTGTCTGCTAACAATATCCTTTTATGAACAGAACAAAGTAAAGGTTGGGCAACTGGCCTCTCACCAATCCCAATTGAATGAATAACTCTGCTGTGATAAGGTGGGGTGAGCAGGCTTTCAATTCACTGTAGAAGTGGGCAGCGTGTGCACAGCGAGCTGCGGTGGCATTGACAAAAGTCTGTTGATGGTGGTGATTGAGGAAGTCTCTGTGCCCCTCAACCACTGCAGTCAGCTGTGTAGATGAGTGTATGGTAAAATATGCACAGTGTTACTGAACCTCTGATACTGGTGTAAATGGGTCTGAGGACTGGCACTAGTGTGAGGCTGGATTGCTGGATCTCCATGCTGCTGTGAACAGAATAGCAGCACCTGACTGACCTCTTAGATGTCCCCAAGCCAAGAGGGCGAGCTTGCCAGTCACAGTCAAATTTATAGGCTATCTTAGAATCCCTTGTTGGTACAGCTCACTGGTATTTGTAGTTCCAAATTGGCTTCAGGATTCAATGAAAGTTAGTTGCAGAACTACAGGTCCTAAGATCCTCCGCTCTTTAGACAGGAAGAGTAATCTCCCTCCAGAGGTAGGAGATGAAGTAACAACCTTATTCCTGATTCTGTTTGGCAATGTCTCCTCTCCTCCATTTCCTAGTAGCCTCTAGTCCATGCTGGTTATTGAGCTCTAAGCTAGACCAGAAGGGACAGGATTAACTAAAATAAAAGGTGCTGCATATAAATTACACACACACACCCCAAACATCAATATGGAACACAGCGTTGTCCTTTCCCCATTACAACGGGTTGCTAAGAAAAAGTTAGCAGCAATACATGCTACATGAAGGAAAAAAGTTCTGTCCTCACTACAAGCTTCCCTGTGTGTAATAGACATGTGCAGAACAAAAGCATTTGTTGTGTTTCTTATTGATTCTTTAACCAATTGCCCTCCTGAGGATTTGCCCCCCCCCCCCCCGACCAGGCCATTTTTTGCGTTACGGTGATGGGTTACTTTACCTGACAATTGGGCAGTCATGCAATGCTGCACGCAAATTAAATTTATGTCCTTTTTTCCCCACAAATTGAGCTTTTTTTCGGTGGTATTTCATCGTCTGTGCAGTTTTTATTTTTTGCGTTTAAAAAAAAAAAAGACCGTCAATTCTGAGAAAAAAAAACTATATTTTTGACTTTTTGCTATTAAACATGTTCTAATCTAATTCTAAATCTAATTTCGTCATAAATTTACACCAAAATGTATTCCACGACATGTGTTTGCTAAAACAAATCCCAATACATGTAAATTAATTGGTTTATGTGAAAGTTATACTGTAGCGTTTACAAATCGCTGTATAGATACTGGAATTTTTTTTTCACTAGTAATGGTTGCAATCAGCGACTCATAGCGGGACTGCGGTGGGTATTCTGGCACTGGGGGGAACTGACTTGGTGTCACTGACATCCCCAGGGACACCAACACAGTGATTAGTGCTAAATAAAAAAGCACTGACACTGTACTAATGGCACTGGGCAGGAAGGGGTTAACATGAGGGGTGAACAAAGGGTTAATTATGTACAGAGAGTGTTTTAAATAGAGGGCAGTGTGTGTGTGGGCTTTAATGTAATCGCACTGCTCTGGATGGCTGTGCTGTGCACAGCCATCCAGAGTGGTGTGCCCCAGAGCTGACAGGGAGGAGGATTGTTAGTAAACAAAGCAGTCCTCCTCCCCTTCGGAGATGCTCGGTAAACACCAGGCGCCAGCGGGTAATCACACGCCGGGACCCAGTGATTGACTTGTGCGGCTTGCACGAGCCCACTATCCGGAAACACAAAGTCACGTATATATAAGTGATTTTGCGCACCCCTGCTGCCCTGTAGCAGTATATCTGCTATAGGGGGATCGGGAAGCAATTAACTTACTAATTTAGTTTTGTTGCATTTGTAACGAAATTCATTTTGTTTTGTTTGTCTTTGACTGGACAAACATTTTTCCAATGGATTCAAAGTATTCAAATCAAATTTGAATTGAAAATATCAAATCAATCCAAATTCGTTGTGAAAAATGACTGGTTCTATTCTATTAGAAATTTGAATTTCAGAAGACTGCTATATTCTTTCTATTCTATTTTTTTTCTATTCCTTTTAATTCTTTTTTCTTTTATATTTTGTTTTACTCTATTTTCTATTCTGTTCTATTCCATTCCATACCCCTCTATTCTATTCTTTTCAAAATTCATATTTTGGAAGATGGCTATATTCTTTTTAATTTACTCTATTCTATTTGAAATTAGAATTTTGGAAGATGCTATATTCTATTCTATTCTAATCTATTCTATGTTTATTCTATTTTATTCTATTCTTGTTAGAAATTTGAATTTCGAAAGATGGCTTTAGTTCTATTCTATTTTATTCTATTCTAATTTCGAAATTCGAATTTCAGGAAATGGCTATATTATTTCTATTTTATTCTATTCTACTTTATTCTATTTTTTCTATTCTCTTCTATTCTATTCTGCTTTATTCTATCCTTTTCGAAATTCAAATTTTGGAAGATGTCTAGATTCTATTTTATTCTGTTTGAAATTCGAAATTTGCATTATTTTTTCTAATTCACTTTACTCTATTCTATTCAAAATTCAAATTTTGGAAGACAGCTATATATTCTTTCTATTTTATTCTATTCTTTTTCTATTTTATTTCATTATTTTCTATTTTATTTATTATATCCCTTTATTTTCTATTCTGTTTTATTCTATTCTTTTTGAATTTTGAAACATAGCTATATTCTATTCTATTTTTTATTCTGTCTTTATTTTCTGTTCTATTCATTTTATTCTGTTTTATTCTATTCTTTTCAAAATTTTAATTTCGGAAAACAACTATATTCTACTATGTACAGTCTTTGACGGAGATCAGCAACAGTCAGCAATATATTTGATTTAGTTTTCAAATTTGATTTGATTTTTATTCTAATTCAGATCATCTGTTATTTCGGACAAAATTTTGTTTTGTTATAATTCAGAAATTCGGATACATCTGAAGAATGAACATTGTGTCTGAATCTCAATTTGGGCCAAAATGAACTGCACATGTCTAGTGCTTAACTCAACATGCTGCTAAACCCTCCTATTCTGCAATAAGGCATACTGAATTAAATCCTGAAGCTTTATTAACAAAACAGGGTGGGTGAAACTAATAGAAAAAACAGATAAGAAGTACATATAATTAATATATGAAGCATTCAAACACAATTGGCTCTAGATGACAATAAGTCCATGCTCACCAGCAATGCTGCCTGTAAGGGATATAAGTTCAATCCATGACATGTGTTGCAGAGAATTATGACTGGTTCCTTCCCTCTGAGTTTATAAGATGGAGTCTGAGCTCTACTTCCTTTTCTTAGAGTGAGTTTTTTATTAGGATAAAATTTCTCTAATTTCTGAAAAACGGTAATTTTATTATGGACTCCATCCAGTGGCCAAATTCAATACTACAGGCAGGACAACACTGAATTTCCCTGCTGGAGGCAGAACAAACCTACATCATGTTGACTAAATTGGATACTGCTCCTACCAAAGCATGATTCAAATGTGGCTGAGTGATAAACCTGTGGTCCACCAAATTTATCATAGGTTAAAATGGGTGAAGGATGTCTGTCCCTCTGCCCTCTCCTCATTTTCCTCTGAGGTAACACTGTGTTTTCAGGCACTGAACTAAGACTACGAGTCATGGGAAGGGATGGCACTGGCTGTGTAGAAGGACTGGGTCTCTGACTAGATGTGATCACTAACTGAGGGACAAACTCTAAAGATTCAGGGTCCATTGGCTCTACTGGAGGAGAAAGTCCTCTTGGGCAAGAGGCCTTGGGAACTACAGTCACATTCTGAAGTATGATTTAAGCCATCTTCATCACTGACCTGAGGAATAGGCAGCAAATGATTTCTATGTCAATCTTTGATTCTACCTTCAAGTTCCTTTAGCTTGCATACTGGGATCCCACTGCTCAGGGGCAAAACTGAAGGTTACTGTCACTGCTGTAAACAACTCCTTTCACCACCTGTGGGCCAGCTTATGCTTTCTAGATACTCCCAAGTTCTGCAGGAAGATCTGGTTACCTGGTTTCAAGTCTTTGTATCTCATAAGGAAATCAGTCCTTCCTTTGTTCCCTTTTTTTTATTTTAGCTGCGTTTTCTTCAGAAAAATGGTAAACAGACTCAAGGGTATTTTTGTTGCAGATGAGCCATATATTGGTAATGACTAAAGCAGCTCATAGATGATTTGATTGTAGAGGGAAGAGATGGAAGGAAAGAAAATTGCTCGATTCACCCATCAACACTCACTGAATCCGTCCCACAGGGCTATTGCGTTCATAACTTTTCTCAGGTCCCCAGTGAATCACTACACAATGGAGCAGCCTTTTGACTAACTTAAACTTCTCATAATCCCTTAGGAAATCACCACAATCAGTAGGTAAGGCCTCAACACTTCTTGGTCTTTAGCACTTATGGCCCTATACAATAAGGGGGTCAGACTTTTTATTCCTTATCAGCTCTGGAGATATAGAACAGTTCTCAAAGGACTACAGTATTGCAGGGTAGGTGAACATGTCTGGCACCGCGTCTGGGCCACCTCCTATGGAGTCTATAAATCACATATCAGAAAAGTCCATTTCATCTTCAACTATTGCATTCATAGCACCACGAATCCAAATGCCAGGACCTGGGAGATCTTCCCATTCCCTGTTTTCAGTAACAAATGTCCTTTGAGGTCAGTTTGTACTTGAGGGTGAATTGATATTTGAATAAGGCAGCCAGCCAGCATGTCCTGTAGCATCCAGTTTGGCTGTGGTTAGGACATACATCAAAGAATTCCACTCTTACTTCAAATGTACCGCTGTACAAAAAAGCATGTAATTTATCAACAAAGGCCCACTTAAGCGCCAAGAACTCTTAACTTGTGAGTTAGATAGTTGTGCTCACTAGAAGTGAGGCTTTGGCTGATAAGAGATAATTGATCATAGCCCAGCTGGATACTCTTGGTGCAACACTTAACCAATCCTTCAAAGCTAGCATGTACATGGAGCACATAGAGCTTCTGGATATCAGCAAATACGAAGAATGGTGCTTCTGTCAGCCTCTTTTTCAATTGAGTGAAAGCCTCTTCACATGCAGAAGTCCAGTGGTCCGCAGAAGAATTTTTGCAAGACCTCTTTTGATTCCCTTGAATACATATCAGTTATCAAGAGGATGAGCTTTAGCCACTTTTAAAAACACTTCTACAAATCTGCAATAGTATCCACAAAATCCAAGGAAAGACCGTGACTCTGTAATATACTGAGGCTAAGGCCAGTTCACCTGTCAGGAATCAAGGAATGACCAGAAAGGTGTGGACTGACACAGGGAAACGCAGGTTTCAGGTATAGTATAATAATACAGGTTATTATTAGCCACCCAGATATATATATATATAAACGCACAGTGAACAAACCAACCTTTCACTAATCTTAGTAGGTGCAGGAACACAGGCGCAGTCAGGGCTGGAGAGGTGGAACGGTCAGGCCGGCCGTAGGGTTCTGTAATGACCGTTTGGTGGTACCTCTAGTGGTCCCCAGGACAGGATTCCCCAGGGCGCGGAGTCTAAGTCCCAGCCTGCTTATTCACCAGGGCCCCTGATGGTGGGGATGGACTTGGAGCAGACAGGAACCAGGTCGCGGCCCCTGAGTACACCTGCTAGTGGTAGAGGGATCCGCCAGAGGTATGTGCAGGTATGGCTGGATCCGTGCAGGATGGATGGATGGCAGAGTAGTTAGCGTGGTCAGACGGGCCAAGTCAGCAACGTGCGGGCAGCAAGGTACCAAAGGAGCAGGCAGAGAATAGTCAAGGTCACAAGCCGGGTTCAGTAACTCACGGACAGCGCGGTACAGGGGATCAGACAGAAGGATGGTCAGGCAAGCCAGGGGTTCAACAGGAGATGGTCAGCAGAGGTCAGAATCAAGCCGGGTCAGCAACGAAGCAGGAACACAGGATACCAGGTACAGAGGCTCATGGGAAAACATACACCAAGGCCCAGAGCACAGGCCTGGTCATGCCTTATATACACCTTTCTGCAATCAGCCCCAGGTTTGGCTGATTGTGAGCTTCTGGCTGCTAAGAGCACCCGCTGGTCAGCTCTGGTACTGCAGCCCACATGGCAGGTGAGTCCCACCACCAGTGCTGAGAGCACCCGCTGGTCAGCTCTGGTACTGCAGCCCACACGGCAAGCGAGTCCCACCACCAGTGCTGAGTCCATTCCTGACATCACCACTGCTTCAACTTTGGCTGCATCAGTGGCATCTCCTTTGACAGAGATGATGTGATCCACATAGGTGACTGATGACCTGCAGAACTTGGATTTGTCTGTTGACTATATACTCATATGAGTAGTTCTTCATACTCTTCTAGTTTAGCCCCACAATAATATCATCGAGGTACAGAAGACTTTCCCTGGGTACTAGATCACCTAAAACTCTATTAACTTTCAAAATTTTGCAGGTGCACCTCCTATACCTTTTGGTATGCAAGTAAATTGATAGAAGTCCATAGGACATATAAAGGCTGTCTTCTCCTGATCCTCAGGGGCCATTGGAATTTATTAGTACTGTATCTAAACCATAGTTCTAGCATGGTGAATCAACAATTTCTATTTAAAGCCTCCAGAGCTTTTTCAATTCTAGGCCGCATATACTGATTAGGGATTGTCTTCTGATTCATAGTTTTGCAATCTATGCACAGACAGAGATTTTTTTTGGCACTACCACAATGGGGGAGCAATAGGAACTTTTACTATCCACAATGATTCCCTGGTCTTTTTTTGTATTAACAATTTTTATTGGTTTTCAAATAAGTAAATTATAAACAGAACAGAGAGAAACATCGATGGCATAACTACATATAATCATGTCCAATAGAATCATACAAAGTTATACAAAATCAGTGCAGAAACAATCAGGATCTTAGATTCGAGCCGGCAAAGAGGAAATGAAGGAATCCCACGGGAGCCAAATCAACTCAAATACAGCAGACAAACAATTATGTAAAGCAGTCAAATACTCCATCCGTCTTACTTCAGCAATAAGTTTGTACAAAGTCAGCAGTGTGGGGGGAGTAGAAGATAACCAACTCATAGGAATACTTCTCCTGGCCACGGTCAACACGTGAGCAGCAAGTTTTCTGGCTGGATTAGATAGACCCGGGAATGGCAAGCCCAGCAAAAAATGCAGAGGGTCAAAAGGGAGCGAGGCATGCAGCATTGATTGCAACAAGGAACGGACATCCTCCGAAAAAGGAACAATAGATTTACAAGTCCAAAAAATATGATAGAGAGAACCTGAATCCTTACCACAGCGCCAGCAGACAGGAGAAGCACTCGGGTTGAAAGCATGAAGAACCTCAGGTGTTTTGTACCATAACATCATAATCTTATAAATGTTTTCCTTAAAAACCACACAAACAGAAGATTTAGATGCATTTACCCAAATATTCTTCCACGTCAGTAAATCAATATCATGTTGTACAAACTGAGACCTCCTACGCATGTAAAGGTGAGTTTCATTAGATAAAGGGGATGCAGCCATAAGAATTTTATAAGTATTGGAGATAATACCCCTTTGGTGGGGGCTCTGCATACATAAACGTTCGAAGGGTGTAGGCTTCCCCAGGATCAATGAGGGTGATAGAGTAGAGAAAAAATGGTGTATTTGGAAATATATATATAGGTGATGAGGAGGTAAAGAAGCTTTTTTCTGGAGATCCGGGAATGAATGTAATTTACGAGTCACCGGATGTACCAAGTGACGCAATTGAAAAAGGTTAGATACCACCCAAAGAGACATCCGAGATATGGCCATATTGTCTGGCAGGTTAGGGTTGTAGAGGATATTTGTCAAAGGGGAGCATTCAGAGGCTAGAGTAAATTGAGTCTTACATTTCTGCCATACCGTCAATGAAAATTGCATGGGACCAAGGAATAGATGGCGGAAGGAAGAGATATCCACTGCCGCGGTGGACCAAAGAAGGGAACATGGATGAACTGGGGACAGTTGTAAAGATTCAATCTCAGTCCATGTGTTGGGAGGGTGTTGCGTGGACCATGACAGAAGAAAACTAAGGTGAGTTGCATAATAATACTTGATTATATCCGGCGCTCCCAGACCTCCCCTAGAACGCGGAGAAAGCAGAACAGAACGTGCAATCCTGTGCCGCATATTGTGCCAGATAAAGTGTAGGAAAGATTTCTGAAGCGAGTGAAGCTTGGACATAGGAACGGGAACGGGGAGAGTTGCAAACAAGTACAAGAGTTTGGGTAACACGGTCATTTTTAGAACGTTAATGCGACCGAGAAAAGAGATGGGCAAGGCATCCCAACGTTTCAGAGAGCGAGAGATTGCTATAAACAAAGGGGGGAAATTGGCCTCGTATATGGATTGGTAAGAGAGAGAAATATTAGTACCTAAATATTTTAAAGAGTGTGTGCACCACCGGTAGGGAAAGGCTTCCTGAAGCGAGGACAAAACGATAGGTGGGATATGTATTGGGAGTGCCTCAGTTTTGGACGTATTGACTTTGTAACCTGAAATAGCCCCAAATTGTTTCAAGGACTTATGCAAAATCGGTAAAGAAGTATGGGGACTCGTAAGCGTGAGAAGAATGTCATCTGCAAATAACGATAATTTGTACTCATGGGAATGTGACTGTATCCCACGAATATCCGTGTTTGACCTAATAGCGATGGCTAGAGGTTCCAGACAAAGAATAAACAGTAAAGGAGAGAGTGGGCAGCCCTGACGCGTTCCGTTTGACATCTGAAAGGGAGGCGAGAGAAAAGAAGCTAATCTGACCTGTGAAAGGGGGAATGAATAGAGGGCCTTCAAAGCTGCTACAAATGGACCTTTGAAACCAAATCTCTCCAAGACCATGAACATATAAGGCCAGCTTAAACGGTCGAAAGCTTTTTGAGCGTCCAAGCTTAATAACACTGTAGGGGTAGAGGACCTGTTACCCAGATCAACCAGATCAATAGTTCTCCTAGTGTTATCTGCGGCATGTCTGGCAGGTACAAAGCCCACTTGATCCCTATGTATGATCTTGGAGATGATTCCGGACAATCGGTTGGCTAAAATTTTGGTAAAAATCTTATAATCGGAATTGAGTAGGGCAATGGGGCGGTAGTTGTCCACGATAGAATGGTCCTTATCGGGTTTAGGGATGACCGAGATATATGCACGGGAGAATTCAGTCTGAGGTATAATTCCCTTAAAAATATCGTGATATAGAGAGAGGAGATGCGGTGCCAGAATACCAATAAATGTTTTATAGTAGGAGTAGGGCAATCCGTCCGGTCCCGGAGCTTTACGAGAAGGGAGAAGTTTGATTGTGTCCAGTAATTCCTCTAGGGTAATGTCAGCATTAAGGGTGGCAGTGTCCGAAGGTGAAATACTCGGGAGTGACAATGTATCAAAAAAATTATCAAATAATGACTGTGTGAGGGGTGGGAGCAGGTCCGGGGTTAAACAGTTATACAATTTCCCGTAAAATGAGCCAAAAAGAGTTGCCATAGCCCGAGGATCGTAAGTGGGGCTTCCATCTGGCTGTATTAGTAAGTCAGGCATCGTGGAAGGGGACTGAGCTTTGAGACGATTGACTAACATACGATGGGGCTTATTGGAAAATTCATAGAATTTCTGCTTGACCCAAAGGAGGGATTGCGCAGTCCTACTGGAGTCAAGAGCTTTAACCTGATCCCGTAGAGAAATTACCCTCTGGAGCCCAGAAATAGATGGCTTAGCCAATAACCGACCTTCCGCCCAAGATAGCTGTTGTATGAGGGAAGCCCAAGCACTCGCCGAGGACTTTTTTAAACGAGAACCCATAGAAATACAGAGCCCTCGAAAAACCGCCTTGTGAGCCTCCCATAGAGTTGAGGAGGAGTTTACGGAACCAACATTATGGGTGAAATAAGTATCAAGTCCCTGCGATAATTCATCTCTAAGATGGTCTGTGGAAAGAAAGGTCTCATTAAGGCGCCAATGACAAGGTTTGGATATAAGAGGGGGGAAAAAAAGGTTTAAAGTCAAAGAGGCATGGTCGGACCAAGTAATGGGATTAATATCAGAAGATACCAGAAGTGGAAGCAATGGAGCAGAAACGAAAAAATGGTCTAGGCGAGAATAACTACGGTGAGGGGTAGAGTAAAAAGTGAACTGTTTATGGAGAGGATGTTTAATCCGCCATGCGTCAAAGAGACGATGCTCCCTAATTAATCTACGAAAGGATTTTGAAGAGGAGCATTGCCGCTTCGAGGGAGAGGACTCAAAAAGAACCTTCCTGTCTTTATGGGGGGAAAGAATCAGATTAAAATCTCCCCCAACTATCACCTGCAAAGTGGAAAAGGAATCCAGTTCGGCGAGTGTTTGGGATAGAAATTGCAATTGGCCTGTGTTAGGGGCGTATAAATTCAGCAGAACTATGGGAGTCTCACCAAACATACACTCCAGAAGAATGAAACGACCCTGTCGGTCAACTTTGGAGGAAACAACCCGAAGGGAGCAATGTGACCCAATCAAAATTGCCGCTCCGGCCTTCCCAGAAGGATCAAAAGCCGAGTAGGCACGGGGAAAAAATCTCGAGGCAAAACGAAAGGAGCCTGTAGATTTGAAATGGGTCTCTTGGACAAAAATGATATCTGCTCCTGAGGATCGAAATTCCTTCAAAGCCATCCACCATCTATTTTTTGAATAGAGTTGAGGCCCTTAACATTGTATGACAGAAACCTCAAAGCCATTATAAAATAACAGTGGCTGGGCTACATGTATTAGCATGACAAATGGAAAAATTACCATCGATGTAGTAAAAAGAAAAAAAACAGAAAACAGAACACAACAGAAAAAAATACACAATGAAGAGCAGGTATCCGCAAGGATATAAACTTGGGAACGTCAACTAAGCCCAAGTCGTCTAGGCCATTGGCTAGACAGTATCGAGGGCAGCACAACATCCGACACTTCCGGGAGGACGTCAAACCCGGCCAGAGAAAACAAGAACAAAATAAAATGCACCCAGCAAGGCTATGGCCGAACAAAACACCCGATTTGGCACAAAAGGTCACCCCTGAAAATCATCAGGCAGGAGGGTCGCTTGATCGGGGAGGGAGTGGACGTTGCGGTGTGCGTCTCCTCCGACCTCCGTGGACTGGTGTCCATATCTTGGAAGGGGTGGCAGAAGGACGGGATGGATGAAGAAGGACAGTAGATGGCAGTGCAATTGAGCATCAGCAACAGATTCGGACAAACCACGTATACAGATATTTTGGCGCCGTTCCCTGTTTTCCAGGTCCTCTTGCTGGAGCTGCATTTGGGACATGGAATGTTTCAGATAGGCATTATCTTCCTCCAAAACGTGAACGTATTGCACCAAATCATCAAACTTACTTTCCAGCTTATCCGTGCGGTCCCCAATCTGGGCTATTTCCCCTCTGAGCTCATTAGCCAATTTTCCCACTTCAGCGGCTATAGAGGCGGTAATGTTTCGTAAAAAAATTTGCAGCTTGTCGTCTAACGCGGAGATTGTGATCAGAGGAGACGACTTTGTCTGCTGAAGATTCAGACCAGGGGCTGGGAGACCCCCTGGAGTAGGGTTGTCCATAGCCTCTCCTGCTGTCAATTGGGGGTCATGATCCCCCATGTGTGGAAGGATCGGAGCAGAGGTTTGCAGCTGTGCTGGGATTATACAGGGTGCAGTACCCTCCGCGGCCGCTAGAGGTCCGGGATCGTTCCTCGGACCTCTATCCTCACTAGAGGCCGGGGATTGCGGCCTATATAGGAAGCGCCGCAGAGGCGAGGGCCGCGGGTCCTGAGGCTGCGGGGAGGGGGGCTTCCAGCGCCCTATCTTCCCCATAGAAGCCTCTCCCTGGTGCTGGGCCGGGTGCTTGGTGAAACGTGACTCACCCGAGGCAGAAGATCAGCTGTAGTGCGGAGCGGGTGAGTCACTCCTGGCCGGGGATGAGCGGAGCTCAGCAGAACACGTCTGCCATCATCCCTGGCCGCGCATGCGCCCCTGATTCCCTGGTCTTTCATCTGATTTAGTGTCCGTTCTAGCTCATCTGTGTTTTTGGATCTCTTTCAGAAGGAAGTAACATCAGTTAGTCTAAAAGTTTGTTGAGCACACTTATCACAGCCTACATCCATACTATTGGTAGAGAACACTTCTGGCAAATCTAACAATTGCAGTGTCAGTTTCTTGATCCAGAGCTCTGGCAACTCAAATTGAGTTTGAGAGTATAAGCTGTGTTTCTGAGGGGAGGGGCCTGCCTATGGAGCTGAACGGGAGATTGTGGTAAGATCAACCGTACCCAGGCTCCCCCAGCGTCCAGCCAATAGGTCATAATGACCTTCGGAAAGTAAGCAGTGGGAGGGGGACTTGCCTGCTGCTGTGTCCCGTGGGTGAGACCTGGCACCCGGGCCATCGTACGGGAGTCCTCGGATTGCTGGGAGGACTGCGGGAGCGTGCTGGAGGAAGCTGAGCGGAAGGGCCGAAGGCCCTGTGAACTGAGGCATGGAGGATGCTGGGTGGCCACGTGAACAGCTGCAGGGAAGCCCAAGAAGGAGAGAGATGCCGGCCAGCACAGGGGACTATATGCAATTTTGAACTCCCCTCTCTCCACTCTCTCCCTGTCTCCCCCACCCCCCCAAATGATGTTTGACTGGGACTGCAGTGGAAGCTGGAGACTGAGAGAAATATTGGTCAGGGAATCACACACCAGATAGACTGCTGAATTGGAGGAACCCTCCTTTGCAATCCCCCTGCCAAGGAGATCATCAGAAGCCACCCCCCCCCTCTCAGATGTGGAGAAGTGAAAGTCTAATGGGTGAGTGAGAGTGGCAGAAGAAATTGGAGTGTAATAAATGTGATGTGTCAAAAGGAAAAATTAAGTAAATATGGACTGTTAAAGGAGCGGGGGTTGCATATAGGGGTCACTTCGGAGCCTATAGAGGGTCTTATACTCTTATATTCAAACAAATAAAGAACGTTATCTCTTGCAGGGGGCCCATAAGGGAGATAGGGGGAAAGAAGGAGGAGAAGATAAAAAAGGAGAAGGAGAATATTAAACCCGTTAGATATTTGAAATATAGCAAAATGAAGAAAAAAGCAACAAAAGGAGGCGGGTCAAAAGCCCCCATATCAAGTTCAATTAAGAAATATAACCCCGGGCAGGACAAATGGACCCCAGAGAGACAAAGTGGAATTTATGAATATAAGTGTGATAGAGAACAGTAGCGGTGAGAACCTCAGGAGATCCCTGGGAATGTCCAATATAAGCCAAAACTTTGAAGAAGCAGATATAGAAAAGATAAATGTTCTGGATAATTTGGAAGATCAAGATTAAAATTTACCGACTAAAATTGAAATATCATAAATGTTTAAAGGCTTGGAAATATCTATAAAAAAAAGAGATGGGAAAGTTACACAAAGATCTGGGGCATGTTCTTTCCAGAGTGGAGGAGATGGAAAAAAAACTGTCAAGCACCGCCTGGCGGAGTCTCTAGCAACCCACAGTGCGGGGTTCCTCAGGGCGCGGGGTCTAAGTCCCAATCTGCTTATTCACCAGGGCCCCTGATGGTGGGGATGCACTTGGAGCAGACTGAGACCAGGTCGCGACCCCCGAGTACGTCCGGCAGTGGTAGAGAGCACCATCAGGGGTGTGTGGGAAATAGAGCCTGATGTGAAGAGGCTGGCAGGCATGGTAACAGGGACAGATCCGTGCGGGATGGATGGATGGATCATCAGGGTAACGTAAGGAGTAGTCAGGCAGGCCAGGTTAGCAACGTGCGGGCAGCGAGGTACCAGAGGAGCAAGCAGAGAATGGTCAGGGTCACGAGCCGGGTTCAGCATCTAACAGGCAGCGTGGTACAGAGGATCAGGCAGAAGAATGGTCGGGTCAAGCCAGGGGTCAAGCAGGAGACAATCAACAGGGTCAGGATCAATGCAGAGGTCGGCAACAGGAAGCTTCACAGGATCAGAATATAGGAACAGGACAATAAGACCAAACGGCAACTTGTGTCTGTGCAAGACTGGTTTAAATAGCCCACCCGGCGCTGACAGGTGCGCCTGGGTTCTAGTGCCTGCCAGCGCCATCATAGGTGACAGGCGCACCTGGGTCCTAGTGCCCGCCTGCCTGCATGTGTTGTCGGACACCTATGCATGTGCAGACTCGTGTGTCGCGGTGATCCCTGACAAAAACAAATAAACTTGCTCAAGAGATACAGGCCTTAGAAAATAAAATGGCGGAAATGAAAAAGGAACAAAGAAACCTGCTTTATAAATTGGAAGATCAGGAAAATAGGAATAGAAAATGCAACTTAAGGATACGTGGTTTACCGGAGATTCCCCAAGGAGAAGATCTGAGGGAAATGGTAGAGAAAATGTTAGATACATGGTCAGATCTGCAACAGAACCCTATAAAATTGAAGGGGCATACAGAATTGGAAGATTATACCAAGAAGGAGGAAAAGGAAGATCAAGAGATATCATCGCTCAATTCCGATATTACCGGGATAAAGAGGAGATTTGGAAGAGGATGAAAGGAAGAGCTACTATAAAATACGGAGAAATAAATTTACAGATCTTTGTGGATCTTGCTGCAGAGACATTGTTAAGAAAGAAAATCTTGACACCATTAGTAGAACAAATGAAGAAGCAGAACGTTCGATACAGCTGGGGGCTCCCAGCATGCTTAATCGGGTGGAAAAATGGACGATCGGCAAGATTAAAGTTTCCCTGAAACTGAGAGACTTCTGCGAGAGACCTGAGTAGCAAAAAATAGACATTCCTGGGTGGGGGGATGGGGGAGAATGAGAGGGGGCAGGTAGTTCAGGAGGAGGATGGGGGGGAGAATGGGGGAGGAAAAGAGGGGGGAGTGGAGGTGTTTTTTTTTTCTCCCCTCTTTCCTTCCATGCCCCCTTCCTCTCCCTTCCTCCTTCCTGCTCCCCTCTCTTTTCCCCTCCCCTGCTTTTTTATTTTCCTTGACAGGACGTTGGGGGAGGGTAAATGGGAAGAGGTGTCCATGATCAGAGCTCCACCCTAAAGTGGAATCAAAAGTGGGATTAGAACCACAAATGATTCAGAGGCAAAAGAATAGGCTAAAAAGGGAGGGGATGGGAGGTTGGGAGGGGGGAGGGAGAAGAATATGGGGGGGGGGGGTTTGCAGCCTTAGATTGTGCAGGATAGTGTCAGGGCTCCGGGTATGACCAGAGGTATGTGAACTGACGCAGGGAAACACAGGCTTTAGATATGTTATAAACAATATAATTTATTAAAGACTAACAATACAAACATAAACGCAGTGCACCAAACCCCAAGCTAACACAAATACATACAACAAGGTGAAACAAACCCAAACCTAAACTGATACAGATACACAGGTACATACATATATAGAGCACAACATAATCAGGCAGGCCGGGTCGATAACTATCGGGCAGGTAGGTACAGGAGGAGCAGGCGGAGAGAATGGTCAGGGTCACAAGCCAGGGATGAAAACAGGAGAAGTCAGCAGAGGTCAGGATCAGGCAGGGTCAGCAACAAGTCAGGCAGAGGCAGAGGCAGAGGCAGGAACAGGAACAGGAACAGGAACGCAGGTTACAAGATACAGGGGCCCATGGAAAAACACACACCAAGGCCCAGACTGCACGTCTGGCCATCCCTTAAGTACACCTCCTTAATCAGCTTCAGGTGTTTGGCTGGCTTCAGGGTTGAGTCTCTGATTGCTGAGAGCACCCGCTGGCCAGCCCTGGTACTGCAGCCCACAAGGCAGGTGAGTCCCACCATTACTGGCAAGTCCATTCCTGACAGATAGTAGGAGGTATGTTAGTCTGGAGAAATTCTGGAGAACGAAGGGAAAGGTATAGTGAAGAGAGGGAGAGAAAGGAGATGGGAGAAGAGGGATTAGAGGAGGTGAGGAAAAGAGAAGAATGGAAGAGATTTACTTTGTGACTTACAATGTTAGAGGTTTAAATAGTCCAGGGAAGAAATTTAGGATACTTAAAGAACTTCAGCATAGATTCTCTTCAGTGGTGTTTCTACAAGAGACACACCTAGTACAAGAAACAAATGTGAAGCTACAGTCCAGATATTATCCAAAGTGGTATTATGCAGATTCCCCAATTAAACGCGCAAAGGGAGTGGCAATAGGATTTGCGAAAAACATAAGGTTTCAATTGGATGAAAGTTTGGTAGATCCGGAAGGGAGATTCCTGTTCTTGAAAGGAAAACTACAGGAAATAGAATGCACATTAATGAACATTTATTGCCTGAATAAGAGGCCGGAGGTATTTTTAAAAATTATTCAGAAGAAATTAATGCATTTCAAAAAAGGTAATTTGATTTTGGCTGGAGCTGTACATTTTTGCATGGATCCACAGATGGATGTGGCCTCTCTGGTGCATAGAGATTGTAGTAGGTCTCTGAAAAACTTGAAAAAAATGTTATTTCAATGTCAACTTGTAGATATTTGGATAATTAAGCATATGAAGGAAAAAGACTACACATTTTTCTCTCATGCACATGAGATGTATTCAAGAATGAATTACATACTGTTAGACCATAGACTTATGGAGTCTCTGGTTAAAGTAAACATAGAAGTCATTTCGATCTCTGATCATGCTCCTGTCACAATGCAATTACTATGGTGAAATGAGCAGAGGGGAGGAAAATTATGGAGGCTAAATGAGTCACTTCTCCAGGATCAAGAGATGGACCGGAAAGCTAAGAAGGAAATCTAGCAATTTTTTTGAAGAAGTGTTGGTAGCTACGATGTGCGAAGCTTATAAAGTCTATATCAGAGGAATTCTAATAGCGATAGGAGCAACAAAGAAGAGGGAAAGAAGAGAAAAAATAAACACACTTTTTAGTGAACTCTGTGACTTAGAGCTGACACATAAAAATTGAGTAACAAAAGACATCACGCAGAAGATAATAAATAAAAGAGAAGAATTAAATAATTTCCTGGAAGAAGAGAAGAGGAGCTTGTTTAATAAAATGATAAGTGAGCGATATAGATGGGGAGATAGGCCAGGAAAGTATTTAATAAGGGCTCAGAGGAAAAAAAATCTAGGAATTGTATAGAGAAAATAAGAGATAACAAAGGAGAATTAGTTCATTCAACCAAAGATATAGTAAAAGTTTTTAAAGAATATTATAATAAGTTACATAATAGTAAGCCTCATGGTACCATAGGAGAAGAAGAAGTAAGAAAAACAGAAAGAAGACAGGCATATTTAAAAAAGGAGGGATTACCGAAACTAAGCGCAGAACAATTAAAATCCCTGGAAACAGCAATAACTCAGGAAGAAATACACCTAGCATTAAAAAGCACTGTAGCAGGGAAAAGTCCAGGACCCGGGTATACAGTGAGATATTATAAAAACGATGAAGAAATATTAATACCTAAACTGAGAATATATATGATGCTTTAGGAGGAGAGATGGAAATGAGGAGGCCTTCTTTTTGTATGAGGACCACAAGCTCATGTGGTCCTCATACAAAAAGAAGGCAAAGATCATACTCATTGTTCAAGCTATAGACTCCCTTATTAAATACAGATACTAAACTATATGCAAAAGTATTGGCAAGTAGATTGAAGGACCTAATGCCGAAATGGATACATATAGATCATGTCCCAGGGAGAGAGGGTAGAGACAATGGATTAAGATCCCTGTTCCTCATACAAAAAAGTAGGAAAGAGAAAATTCCTGTGTTGGTACTCTCGATTGATGCTGAAAAGGCATTTGACAGAGTAAATTGGGGATATATGTTAGATACTTTGGAAGTAATAGGCATGGGACCTAGAATGAGAGAATGGATAAGGAAATTATATAGCCAACCTTCGGCAGCAATAATGGTTAATGGGGAATTATCTGAGTATATTGGGATGCAGAATGGAACAAGACAGGGATGTCCTTTGTCCCCATTGTTATATGTCCTATCTTTGGAATCTCTTTTGGCTACCATTAGCAATAATATAGATATAAAAGGAATTTGGGTAGGAGAAATTGAGCACAAAGTAGCAGCTTATGCAGACGACATGTTGTTTTATATAGGAAATCCAAGGATAACATTGCCAAATTTAATGAAATATTTAAAAGAATAAGGAGAGATGTCAAACTTAAAAATGAATCCAACTAAAACAGAGATCTTAAATATAAACCTTCTAAATAGAGAGAAAAAAATGTTACAGGAGGAATTCCCTTTCGTTTGGAGGGAAAGAGAACTAAAATATCTTGGTATAAAACTGACTGTATCTTTAAAGAATCTATATAGATTAAATTATATCCCACTATTAAATAAGATTAAGGATGAAATAAAGCAATTAGGATGGGGATCTCAGTCATGGATCAGACGGATAAACCTGATAAATATGGTAATTGTTCCAAAAATTCTATACAAATTCCAAATGATACCAATTAAACTCCTAGAGGTATATTTTAGAACAATTAAAACATTTTTTACAAGATTTATTGGTAGAAATAAGAAGCCTAGAATAAGTTATGAAATTTTAAGTAGCGATAAAGAGAAAGGTGGACCTGAAAAGATACTATAACTCCAAAACTTGGGTATGAATTCCTTCGCTGCAATTTTGGCGAGAATTTTTTATTGGACACATAATGCACAGGGGAAAATCTGAGTAAAAATAGAAAATACACTAAGTTATACAAATTTAAGTAGAATTATCTGGTTACCTCCTCTATACCAAGGATTAACAGATAGCACAAGTTTGTTTACACGTAATGTTTTAAAAGATTGGGATGGTTTACACAAACAAATGGGGTGGGAATGTAACTCACTGTTAATGCCTCTAGGATCCACAGAGTTTTTTCCTCCAGGTAAAGAGAGTATCACAGGGAAGTGGATAAAGAAGAAAGATGTACAATTAAGAGATATAATGGCAGGAGAGGAAATATGTCCACTTAGCGAACTGAAAAGTAGGAGGGAAATATTTACGAGAATGGATGAATGGGGCTTTTGTCAACTAAAACATTTTATAGTGAGTCTTCCAAAACCACTAAGAAAAAAGGAGGATTGGAACACCTTTGAGCACTTATTAGATACACAGGGAGATGGGAAGCACAGGATTTCTAAAATATATAAGATTCTCACAGGATTAATCATGACTATAAAGCCACCATTTATAGAGAAATAGGAAAGGGACTTAGGAGTAATAATTGAAAAGGGAAAACAAAAGAAAATGTATAGTTTAATTCACGGGAATGTAAATATGAAGGACTTTGAAATTAATTACAAGTGTTTGGTAAGATGGTATATTACACCAAATGTAGCACATAGAATAAGTGGAGACAATTCACCTTTATGTTGGCGGGGATGTGGAGATAGAGGTACAATTTCACTTATGATGGGAGTGTCACAAAATCCAAGAGTACTGGGAGGGTACAGTACGCATAATTCAGGAAATAACAGAGGTCAATATCCCAAAGGATCCAGAGACATGTCTTCTCTATGGTACTGAGTTTTCGGTAAAAAAATATAAAAAAACTGGATTATTGTATTATCTGAATGCAGCGAAGGGATTGATACCCTATGCAGAGCAATACAAAGCAGCTGTCAGGATCCGGGTGTTCTGCGCCATCGCGTTGGGCGGCGCATGTGCAGAACACCAACACTCACTACCCGGCGGGCGGTAGGACCTAGGCGCGCATGGCAGTGGCGGGATTCGCGCATGCGCACTCGGGATCGCGGACGCGCGCCTGGCACCAATGACAGCGGGAGGCGGGCTATTTAAACATAGGAACAGGTATGTCAAGTTACCGTTTGGTCTTGTATCTTGTATCCTGTTCCTGTGTTGCCGTATACTCCATTGCCGACCTCTGCTTGTTCCTGATCCTGCTCTTCTCCTGCTTAACCCCTGGCTTGCCTGACTACTCTTCCGTCTGATCCCTGGTACTGTATTTGCCCGCATCCTGCTAAACCTGGCTTGTGACCTGACCATTCTTAGCTCGCTCCTATTGTACCTCGCTGCCCGTATAATACCGACCTGGCCTGTCTGACCACGCATATCGTACCCGACCATCCATCCGGCTTGGATCAGACCAGTGTATCTGTCTGCCTCTTCCAAATTAGATTCCGTTCCTGCACTCCCCTGTCAGTACTCTCTACCACCACAGGACGCACTCGGGGGTCGCGACCTGGTTCCAGTCTGCACCAAGTCCATCCCCACCATCAGGGGCCCTGGTGAACAGCAGGCTGGGACTTAGACCCTGCGCCCTGAAAGCATCTGTGCAGTGGGCTGCTAGAGACTCTGCCAGGCGGTTATAACAGCAGCGTGCTGGAGTTTACAGGGAGAGATTTATATTGTTTACAAACAGACCTCAACCTCGTCAGTGATACTCAGCGATCGCTGGCACCCGGTGATTGACAGCTGTTGCCGGAAATGGCAGTGTGGGTAGGGCATTCGCGCGCTAACTACCCGGAAATACAAAATCACATATATATATGTGATTTTGCGCAGCCCTGCTGCCCTGTAGGGCAATCAGGAAGCGGTTAAATTGGATATGTACGTATGGAAATTCAGGTACATTTCAGTATTTGTATACTTCTGTTCAACAGAAGCTGGTTTTGTTTTTGGAAAAACAGTTTTTCATTGGCTGCAGCACTGATCTGTGTATTCTGACTTGGCGAGTCCCCACTGTCAGAATACAATACTGCATCGGGGGAGATCCCTGCATACAAACCACTTGTGTGGATCTGTCAAGTTTTTATGTTCAATCAGCTGGTTGAAAAAAAAATTGTTTTATATCCTGCTTTAATGTTGGCTTCCTGTTTCTTCACTAGTTTGATTAACTGATTTTGAAGATCTGTGTATGATGGTGATGAGGTAGCAAGCCTCTTAATAATTGACTGGTCCTCATAGTGTCCACTGCAGAAGGATAGCAGTGTGACAAGGGTAATTGTCATCAATTAATAAAAGCGGAAACATCACCCCCCTCTTTTTGATGAGACGTCATGAGTGTCTCAATACAGGCACATTATTTCTGCATCTGGGGACCTCAGACTTACAGGAAGATGCAGGAAATATCACTCAGAGTATGGCTCTGCCTAACTTATTTCAGCATGTGTCATCATCAGAGCCAGCATCTGGTTGAGGATGCTGCTCTGGATTATTTTGTTCTTCCATGCAGCTGGGGACTTCAGACTTACAGGAAGATGCTGTCACTTGCCTTCTTCTGAACGGGACTACGACTGTAGACACTAAAGAATGTGCTCTTTCCAGATTTTGAAACATTCTTCTCCTTGTGGTACACAAACATTGACAGAAAAAATTACTTTTAACTTCCTTTAATGTGCTGCCTGTAAACCCTGTGCCAACATTTCAGTAGGTTTGGCTAAAGTACTACTTGCATTGTCACTAGGGTGTTCGTTATCATTAGCCAAGTGTTAAATTACCTAAAACAAGAAAGATCTATAAATACCCCTGTGTAACAATGTACCTAAATATAATATCCACTTTCAAAAATATTGTGCTAAAAAAAATTATACTGCTTAGTTCATAAAAAATAATTATTCATAAATCCAAATAAACAAAAAACAAATTCTTAATGTACATGCTCAAGTGTGATGTTTCCTTTTTTTTAAATAAAAGAAAATAAAATTGTAAAACAATCCTCGTTGTTCAAAATGTGATATCAAAACACCCCTTGTCCTTCACCTCTTCAGGTAAATGACTCACCTCTTTACAGAAAAAAAAAAAAAAGATTCATATTTAACTACCTGCCGACCGCAGATAGCCGAATGACGGCTTCACTGCGGCCGGCCAGTTCTGGGTGGACGTCATATGACGTCCTCCCAGAACGCGCTCTCCTGCGCGCCCCAGGGGGCGCGCACCCGGCGATCTCCGTGATCGCTGTGTCCTACGGACACAGCTGATCACGTGATGTGGTAAAAGGCCAATCACAGCGGCCTTTTACCACCTGATCAGCGGTGTCCAATGACACGCTGATCAGAGGGAAATGCAAGTGCCGGTTCTCTGCTGCACTTTCCTCACGCTGTCAGATCGTGAGGAAAGTACTGCCGAGAACTGGCAGTTGTCAGAGCGGGGATCGGCACCGATCATCAGGGCACTGATGATCGGTGCCCAGCAGTGCCACCCGCAAGTTCTGCCCACCTGTGCCCAGCAGTGCGCCCACTAGCTCCGCCCACCTGTGCCCAGCAGATCACCCACCTGTGCCCAGCAGTGCACCCACCTGTGCCCAGCAGTGCACCCACCTGTGCCACTCTGCAGTGCCACCTACCTGTGCCCAGCAGTGCCATCTACATGTGCCCAGCAGTGCCACCCACCTGTGCCCACCCACCTGTGCCCACCAGTGCCACCCACCTGTGCCACCCACCAGTGCTGCCCACCAGTGCCACCCACCAGTGCAGCCCAGCAGTGCTGCCAGTCAGTGCCACCAGTCAGTGCCCAGGGGTTGTGCCAGTCAGTGCCGCCAGTCAGTGCCCAGCAGTGATGCCAGTCAGTGCCGTCTATCAGTACCCATCATCAGTGTCACCTATCAGTGCCGCCTATCAGTGCTGCATATTAGTGCCGCCTATCCGTGACACCTCATTAGTGCTGTCTATCAGTGCCACCTATCCGTGCCACCTCATTAGTACTGCCTATCAGTGCCCATCAGTGCTGCCTCATCAACGCACATCAGTGAAGGAGAAAAAATGCCTGTTTGAAAAATTTTATAATAGAAACAAAGAAACTTTTTTTTTTTTCAAATTTTTTGCACTTTTTTATTTATAGCGCAAAAAGTAAAGCGCCCAGCAGTGATTAAATACCACCAAAAGAAAGCTCTATTTGTGAGGAAAAAATTATCAAAATTTCATATGGGTACAATGTTGCATGACCGTGCAATTGTCAAGCTGAAAGCTGAAAATTGGCCTGGTAAGGAAGGGGGTATAAGTGCCTGGTAGGCAAGTGGTTAAAAAGGTGTCATACACTATACAATCCACTTCAGATCCTGTTTGGAGTTCTATGCAATCTCAAACATCCAAAGATGGGTTAATGGATCCACACCCTTCATTAATTGGCTTGTAACCCAGTCATGCGAGGTTCTCACAGTTCCAGACTATTTGCCAACATGTCAAAGACAGAAAGGAAAGCTTAATAGCGTAAAACAGTCCACTATTTATTGATAAAAAACTATAATAAGTGCACTCACATTGCCATGTGTTATGCCTAAAACTAGGTGGTATGTGCATATACAAGTAAAGCAGTCAGCTTCCGCAACAAATACAGACTGTGGGTCAATGCAGACTCAGTGAAGGAAATATCACTCAGAGTATGGCTCTGCCTAACTTGTTTCGACATGTGTCGTCATCAGAGCCAGCATCTGGTTGAGGATGCTGCTCTGGATTATTTTGTTCTTCCATGCTACTATTAATCCCACTTCAGTCTCCACCCAGAACAAGGCCTCTGCGAACAGAGGGGAGTCCCTGCCTGGGAAATTACCAGTAATCTAATCAAAGTATTTGGGTAATAATGTGAGCTTTATATAGGACCACATTAAGGTATTAAAGAGGTAGTAAACTCTCTCCAAAAAAAAGTTTTCCCCTGCACAGCAATGTCATAATGTGCTAATATGCATCACATACTAGCACATTATGTGAAACTTACCCTGAAACGAAGGCCTCCAGCAGTGCGCTGACACCGCTGACAGGGCTTCCATCTTCACTTGGTCCCTCTTCTGGGTTCGTGGGCTCCAGTGGCATGAATGGCTGAGCTGTGATGACGTCGCTCCCACGCAGGAGTCACTTTTTATGGCACACATCTCTGAAGGAACGACATGGGCATGAGTTCCTTCAGAGCGCATGCGCCAGTGCTCTACACAGGTAAATATCTCCTAAATGGTGCACATTTAGGAGATATTTACAGTACCTACAGGTAAGCCTTATTATAGGATTACTTGTAGATACAAGTTAAAAATAGACTTTACTACCACTTTAAGGAATGCTTTCCAACATGTTACCAATTTCTTACTTTGAATATGTCTGAAGAATTTAACATTAAAATGTTTATCATAAACATCTTGATGTCTTTAAATTGTGAACCTGGAGCTTTCTTTTACCACAAATATACATTTCATCAATATATGCTGCTTATTGAAGAATGCGGGTTGATTTTTTTTTTCTTAGAGCTCATTTCAAAATATACCAGTGACCACAAAACCACAGTATGAAGACATTTGTTAACATTCGCAGAAGGCAGCTAATTAATTGGTCATGTTTAGACATGTAACGATTTGTACATATGCAGCCCATGTCCCTATTCTGTTTTTAATTTGTAACTACATTTCTTGGATACTGTAGAAAAAAAATAATTTCTTTAAGGCACTCTATGTACTCTGCAAACCAAGCTCAACCAAACCAAAATAAACATTCTTTAAACCACCTCTTCATACTTTATGAGCATATCTATTCATATGCATCTGTTGAAGTTAAGGTACCCATAGCCATGATGACAGTTGCTCTTTTATTAGCATATCAGATGATATGCTAAAACAATATAGCATATCTCATTCCAGGATACTCTCTGTCCATTGTGCTCCTCTCCAGCTGCTTCCTGTGTGTTTTCATCAGGTACAGCATGCTGTGTGCTCTGCTGGCTGAAATCAATTTGCTAAAAAAAAAACAAAACAGCACCCTAGCAAGTCTATACATTTATTTTAAACAAAAGGGTTATGCTATGCTAAAGGCAGGGTTGTCTGATGAGGGACGCTAACAACTGCATAAACGCTTAATTGTTGCCCCTCCTGTGGAGATGTGAGTGGGGTATGGGAGTAGGACAACCCGGATCTACAAGTTGTAATGCTATGAGGCAGGGCTGAACTGCCAGGGTAGTGAGTGAGGACACTTGGGAACAGACAGAGAAAACTCGTTCCCCTCCTAGACCCACACCTAGTAGGCTAAAGTGGCCCCTGGGTCTATGGAAGTTCTTCCTTGTATGAGAGGAAGGTACACCCTGTGTGAGTAACACATGCCATAAGAAACTGTAACATCTGTAGAAGATGGCTGTAACCGTTTTGTGAGACATTGAAGTGCTCTGCACCACTGTTTGGGAAGTCATGATGTGATGGATTTGGTAAAATGCCTATTCTGTTTCCTGTTTAAAATATACATTTTATATATATATATATATATATATATATATATACAGTATATATATATTTACTTTTATAATTTTTCATATTTCTAACTATATGTGTTGTGCGTATATATTTTTGTCTGCTGAGCTTTGCAGTCCTCCTTAACTTGTTTGCTCAGAGCGATGTTCTCAGCCCCTCCCTTCGCGCTGTGAGGATTTTGCAGTTACGGCCTTGAGTATGTGGGGGAGTGAAGAGATATCGGACAAGTTTCAAACATCAAGTTTCTGCACTTCTCCAATATTTCAGCCAAGCAAAATGTGCCTTTTAGAATATGACTATTATTTACATAATAGTGATGTATACTCTATTGTTTTCTATGTATAAAAGGTTAAGCACCGCCCTGCAATAAACAGAGATGAGGACGTGGTTATACTGCACAGTTGTCAGTGTGATCATTTTTCGGCGTGCACGCAATCCATATCTCAAAATTAGGAACAGCAGCAGACATTCAACCCTGAGCCCGATTGTGGTTCCCAAAACCTTTACAGCTGGCGCCTACGCGGGGCCCCAGGTTCTGACCGACGGAAGACCGCGCGAGGGACTGAGCGGCTGGCCAGGACAGACCAAAAGGGATTTGCGCACCCCCTGAGCGTTCGGTAGATACTTTTACTTAATAGTATGATTTGTTTCTGTCCGGTCTGGCCGCCGGTCTTGTCGGCTTCCGGAGGCCATCTAGAGGCAGGTAATTTGTATTCCTCGCCTGGGGCAGTTTAATGAACCTGCCACTGGATCTCTGCTGACTATGTATTATTTGTTCAGTGTCTGTCATCCTGTGCGACTGTGATGACTCAGTAGACTGAAAGATAAGTTGCAATTGGGTTTCGGCCAGGTGAGCTGTTGGTCCCTGAGGAGACGGAACCTTGCAACAAGCGTCTACGAGTCGGGTTGATAGTGTGAGAACCCTGAGGGTTTAGCTCAGTTGCTGAGGATTCACGGAGCGAGGGGCGGCAGGTGTAATGTCCTGTTCTGAGTGTATTTATGGATTACTGTTTGTTCTGAGATAAAACAGAAAGCAGCGGAGGAGGAATATTAACCTATTAGTTGTCCGCGCTGCCTCTGAAACCGTTAGCTGAGACTACAGTGAAAGAACAGAACAGAGCGAGAAGAGTTTGGATACGAGCTGGGTGACCCAGAGAGAGAGGGGGGGAAGATGGGTCAGAAAACAGCCAAACCACAGCAAGGATTGCTAGCATGTGATATTGTAAAGAGGAGAGAAGGAAGTGAAGCAGTTAAAAAGTTATCTAAAGTAGCGAAAGTTTGTGAACTCAAGGTCAGCATTGCCTGATTGCAGCCGGGAGGACTGGCGTAAATTATTCAAGGAACAGAGAGGAATTTTATGTGATAAAGGTTTGCTGAATGTGGTAGAAGCTTGGTATAGAACTGCAAAAGCGTTACATAAAGGATGGTTGGAAGAAATTCAAGAAAATGGCGATTGTACAATGTATGTGTATCACAAGATTGAAAATGGAAGTGTGCTAAAACCACCGCCCTATGACGATAGAATTCAGAACAAAGGAGGGCAGGGACAGCCCTGCCCTTCGTCTAACGCTCACTTTATTCCCACCACCCCAGCCCAAACACAACCTACCAGCAGCCATCTTATCTTGCTGCACCTGTATTGTCACTTCCTGCCCTGCCCAGTACACTTCCTGGTAACAGTGATCTTGCTGCACCTGTATTGTCACTTCCTGTCCAGCCCAGTGCACTTACGCCTGGCGGCCATCTTGGTACACCCGGAAGGCCCAAACAAGGCGTATATCCAGTTCTCCCTGTTCTAAACTAGGATGGTTCCTACCACACTCCCGTTTTCCCCAATATGGAAGCGTCACCTTTACAAGCCGGATACATGAATGACAATGCATTCGAGTCTGATGATCGACAGCCGCAAGCGGCAAGGACGCCGATAGGCATGACTCCCAAACCCATGCCAGACATCCAATTGAATGACGATGCATCTGAATGGAGTGATTGACAGCTGCAAGCAACAAGGGCGCCGATAGGTTTGACTCCCAAACCCACGCACAGTGGATAACAACCTAAACAGGAACAGTACACAAGACAGCCCCGACATTCAAGATTACCGGAAGGGGCACCGGTAATGTATGTTGCTTTTACCCCATCACAAGCAGCGGCCTTAGTAACGAGTCTGCCTGACCCAAAGAAACAGCCAATGCCCTTTTACCGCAGGGTAGTGCAGATACAAGAAACTTACTCAGCTGCTTGGAAAGACCTGTTCAGTCTATGCCAAATTAAAGCAGGACATGTTTTCTGGCCGGTCATGCAGACAGCCTTTAATGATGCCTGCCTGACAAGTGCCACTTCCTATTCTTCAGGCGTGGAGTTCTGTGCCCAGCTCCACGACTGGGCAAATGAGAAATTGGTGGATCAGACCACCACGATCCAAGACATCACCCAAGATAAAGGGGAGTCTGTGGAGAAGTATTATGCCAAACTCATACAGGCCTTTGATGATCTGGGCTTCTTGCAATATGAAAAGGCACACATACATATGCTCTCAACTGCTTTTGTCTCAGGGCTCAAAGAGAATATCAGAAAAGGTCTGATGGTGGCCCGCCCTGAGTACCGCTCAATGAAGATGTCCGATTTACTGTTAGTGGCCAGAGGCATAGAAAACCAAAAAGGGAAAAAATCAACGCCTCTCATGGTGACCAATGACGAAGATCCCA
The DNA here is from genome assembly GCF_062004578.1 of Staurois parvus. Lineage (NCBI taxonomy): Eukaryota > Metazoa > Chordata > Amphibia > Anura > Ranidae > Staurois > Staurois parvus. The sequence continues at coordinate 2,400,702 of NW_028318547.1, read as the reverse complement.
CCTACACTCGTCCACCACCACTGCCCAATATCAGAGAAAGGATCACCTGTTATAACTGTGGGAAACGGGGACACTTTAGAAGAGAATGCAGAGCCCCAAGACTTCCCAGACAAGACAGGGACCCCTGGGAAGGGCAGCGCAAACATCAACCACCACGCCCCAACTCTCGATAGGAAATGGGCAAACTCATGTTGCCCCTTATGGCAGTGTCCTCGAACGGGACTGGGGGACCCCTTGCAAAGGTCACGTTACCCATACAGGGAAAACCTACCACCTTTCTCGTTGATATGTGTGCAGCCAGGAGCGTGCTGAGGGCTCAGGACCTGCCTGCTGATTCTTTCCTTTCCACTATTGATGTTTCCTGCGTGGGTGTGGATGGGGTGCCCCGCTCCAGCCCACTTACAGAGCCACTCCAAGTGGGGACATTTCCTGATTTGTTTGCCAGATTTGTGGTGTCCTCTACATGTCCCTTAAATCTGTTAGGAGCTGACGTGCTGTCCAGACTGCAGGCCTCAATCATTTTCACGCCTGAAGGAGGACTCCTCTGCCTTGTGCTCCTTACCCCTCATGATGACATTACATGAAGCAATAACCCTAGATGCAATACCACAGGAAGTACTTGATAGAATCTCTACATGCTTATGGTTCACAGGACCTGAAGACATTGGTCATTTGAAGGTGCCACCGGTTTCAGTCAAGCTC